>NW_028181386.1:202500-232500 GCF_964211825.1 Aythya ferina | reverse complement strand
CTTGTGGCTGGGTCACCAGCCTAATAGAAGCAGCGGGATTATTTTGTAGCTTGAGTGCGTGTGCCAGGCATGACAGTTTCCTTCTGTTCATCTGTCCTGTAGTGTTGCTTCTGCAATGTCTGTTCTGTGCTTCTCAGGTCTTGATATCCTCCTAGCTTTTTACACTGGACTGACTAGACATGCGACTTGATAGCGGTGCTGAAGGGCCTCAATGCTTGTTTTGTCATCATGACTCTGATCTGAGCACTTCTTGTCTTGCAGTCACTGCTTGAAGTACAGATCTGTTTCAGGTCTTGTGCATCGTGTTCAGTTTGAGATCACATCTGTTTCCATCCTCACTCTTGAAGAAGTCAACTGGGCTGCATCAGGAGCTCTTGCTTGGGAATTGATTTCCTAAGCGTCTTCCTATGGAGTTTTTACTCCCCATCCTTCTGGTCTCTTGTCTTGAAGGCAGGTTTCTTATGCACCCATCTTCCCAGTTCTGGCAGTTGCTTCCAGTCACATGTCGTGACATTTGAGTCTCTCCTTGGGTCTGCTGCAGAGCACCTGTTCTGACTTGCTGTTGCCACAGGGCTTCCCTCTGGGGGTCGCTTTTTCTTGTGCCTTGTGTTGTGTGTTTTGTTTGTAGTGTTTGTGGTGTGCCTGTGTGTATGTGTTTGGTCTAGAACTGTCCTGCCTGGCAGTTAGTGATGGTAGCTAATGTCCATGGGTATACTAATACATTGTCCGGACTGTTTTGGCAAAGACATCCGGTCTGCCTCTGGGCACGTACTGAAGGGCAGCTGGCACAGTCATCTCTGTGGTGTTTGACAAATGTGGAGGTGGGAGACTATATCTTGTTGCGAGCAGCTGCTCACATAGCGCTTGAACGGTGTGCTTGAGGAGGTCTTTTGAATCTTGAAAGCTTACAGATATGGGGTTTTGAAATTCTTATTTTTATTTATTTCCTGTCCCCAGTAGAGTGTACAGCTTTGGAGGAACCTGTCACAGGGAAGAGCTCCTTCTGGAACTGTCCAGCACTCGGTAGGCAACTCGGTGACTGGCCTGATCCCCTTTCCAGGTGCTGAGGCAATGGGGCTGCTGTTTTGAAATGATAATATTGTAAATGGGGTTCCTTTGTGTTGTTGAGGGATGGGTGCTAATGCTGGCAGCTGAATGATTATCTTGTGACTGTGTTTTCCTTTGTTCAGGCTGAAAGGCAGTGTGTAGTCCATGACATCATGACCCGAGGTGCCTCTGGAGTGAGTGGTGTGTGATGAGCAGAGGTAGCTGTTATTTTTGGGGTGCGGTTGTCACTGCAGTTATTTTTTTACATCCAATCGAGTAAAATACACATGTTAATTCGAAAGAACCTTTTTGCTGGGAAGAAAGTGATTATGCAGGATTGTGGATCAGGAGGACTTCATGTCCTTTTCCAGCCTCAATATTTACACTAAAAGCAGATAAGAAATTTGAAGAAGAACAGGAAAAAGAAAAAGAAAATAAACGGGAGCTGTTGCATAACCTACCATCTCCATATCCTACCAATCCACCTCCGGTGGCTGTGGTATCTCTAGCAGTACCACCGTTGCCCCTGCTTCCACCACCATCAGCACCAGAATGAGACCGACCTCCGGCTGCATGCAGGAGAAGTAGGACTGCCATATCTGAGAGAGGTTCTCTATATCCCTTAAGGGAGGTAACTGGTGTATAACTGGGTTTCATGGTTATTGTGTTAGGGTTTTAGAATTTTTTGGGTTGTAGTGTTGATAGGTTTTTTAGTGTTAGGGTCCTAGGGTTTTATTTTTGGTCAGTTACTTAGGGTTAGTGTTTTAAGATCCTTTTTTTTTTTTTTTTTTTTTTTTTTTTTTTCAGGTTAGGTGAGGTTCTCCAGGGTTTGGGTTTTGAGCGTCCTACTGTTTTGGATTAGGGCTTTGCACATCCTACTGCTTTGGGTTGGCTTTGGGTTTTAAGCATCTTAGGTTTTGGGTTATGGTGTTGAGCGTCCTAATGTTTTGGGTTAGGGCTTTGGGTTTTAAGCATCTTAATTTTTGGGTCAGAGTTTTGTGTGTCTTAATGTTTTCAGTTTGTGTTTAGAGCGTCCTAAAGTTTAGGGTTTTGGTTTGTGTTTTGAGCATCCTAATGTTTAGAGTTAGGGTTTTGAGCATCCTACTGTCTCCAAAACCTCAGCACAATAACACACCCCACAGGTTTCTGACTAGATGAAGAGATGCCCAGTCATCAGTCACACTGGGATAGCAATATTTGCTGTTCAATATTTTCTTCGTTTTTAATCACGATCAGGGAACTTGTTGACCATAAGGGAAACCTTCTGTGATGTAAGTGTTATTAATATTTATATTAAATCATGTTTATTCCTCTCCAAACAGTACTTTGTTCACGAAATAAAATTATTGTAGCCAAGGCCTTAATGCCAACAGGTATTTGTCTAATGGGAAGAGTCGACCATAAAAGAGAAGCAACCTTTACTTGTCCTGGTCAAAAAAATAGTGTTTGATCTCTTTAAAATACATAAGAATGCAGGAGGTATTTGTACAGATGCTACCCAATTGCAGTGGGTAGTGAAGTCTTTCTGCAGGCTACATTACATTATAGCAAGATGGACTAGGTAACTGACAACCTATCTTTTGCCTACCCAGACCTCCAATTTTCTTTCATCAGAAGTCTGAGTGAGTCAATTACACATGATCAGGTTGATAGAAAGAACTGCAAGATTTGGCAAAGGGAATACCAGGAAAAATGACAAAAATGAGGGGCAATTGCCCAAGACAGTCAATCTAGAAGATTGTTCAGGTTATTATAACATTGTTCTATAATGAACTGCGGCATTTAAGGACATCTTGAAATTCCTATTTGCTTCTTGCATTTTGTGCTTTGTTTATAATTCATCACTAAACGTAACACAGAAACATTTCATTGATCCTAAATGCTATGAGAAAACTGGTTTTGTTCTAAGGTACAGATCACCTTTAAAGGCCTATGCCCCTATCTTATATGGTCATATAGAAAATATTATATGAAAATATGAGTGTCTGTAAATTACAGATACTAGGCAATTTAGTTCAGTCTAAACTGTAGTTTCCAGAGAACAAGTGCAACCCCCTAAAACCTATATTAATAACTACATCAGTATTGAGCATATCATATTTATATTAATATATGTGCGGTGTTTTCTCATGCATTCTACAAGCTACAGCTCACACTGGACCATGGGAAATGGGATATATTTAAGAAGGCCACAGGATATGTTGGATGGAAGAGTATGAATTCTTTTTAAGAAGGAAGGACAACACGTAACACACAAGGACTCACAAGACGATAGAAAACAGCAAAATGGGCATGCGATAATCTGCAATACTGACAGCAAAATCAGTTTGTAAACACAGTTTGCATACAGTCTTTGAAAAACTGTAGAAAAGAAATAGAAAAGAACGATACAAAAATCCCTGCCAACTCTTCTGTTTATGTACAAAGCACTGTACAGGTACTAGACAACCCAGGTTGTGTGATGCTGCCTATGGCACTTTCCCTTCGTGTAAAGGTGTATGCCACAGAGCATCATTAAAAACAATTGCGGGGCTCCTGAATTTTGAAAAATCAAACTAGAAGGATTCGACACTCCAGCATCAACCAGTACTGGCTCTGCAGCAGAACACAGATATAAAAGGGGATCAAAGGTTGGTTGAGAAATGTCACGGGTCTTTATGCCTTCCCAAATCCTGCCTTAGTTTAGTTATTTCCATCCTGGCCCATCAGAGACCCATCCGGTGGCTCAGTAATATGCTCTAGGTTGTTTTCAAAAAAACCTAGCTGCAAAAGCACAACCACCTTATCCATGAGGATTTGTATCAGCTTGGTAGTGGGAAGCCACCAGGATTCGCCAAATATGGAAGAAGTCTCTGGGATGGTGGGCAACACAACCCGATGGTTACCATGGCAGCACAACGCTATGGTTGCCACGGCAACACTGTAATGGTCCCTAAAACAACGTGGACTTGTGTTGCCGTGGCAACCATGGTTTTCTGCTGCCATGGTAACCATGGGGTTGTGTTGCCATGGCAACCATGGGGTTGTGTTGCCATGGCAAACATGGCGTTTTGTTCCCATGGTAACTACGGGTTTGAGTTGCCATGGCAACCATGGGGTTGTGTTGCCATGGTAACCATGGGGTTGGGTTGCCATGGAAACCATGGGGTTCTGTTGCCATGGCAACCATGGGGTTGTGTTGCCATGGTAACCATGGGGTTGAGTTGCCATGGCAACCATCACATTTTGTTGCCATGGTAACCAAGGTTTCTCTTGCCATGGCAGACATGGGGTGCCATGGCAAACTCAGGTAGGTTTAGGGGGACTTTTGTGGTGGATCTATGGATTTTGGGGTTTTGTTCCAGTTTTGGGGGTGATCGTGTTCTTTTTTGGGGTGTTTTTGACATGTTTTGTGGTCTCCGTTGGGTTTCGCTGGGTTCTCGTTGGTCGTTAAGGTAAATGGGAGTGGATTGTGGGTTTTGGAGAAGATCAGGTGAGTTTAGGGTGGTTTGGGGGGAAAATTCATAGTTTTTTTTGTTTGTTTGTTTTGTTTTCTTTTGATCCAGTTTTTTTCTGGGGTGTTTTTGAGGTGTTTTGGGGTCTCCGTTGGGTTTTGTTGGGTTCCTAATGGGTTTTATGGTGTTTGGGAGTGGACTTTGGGATTTGGAGAACATCCGGTAGGTTTAGTGGGAGTTTGGGGACAGATTCATCGTTTTTGGTATTTTCTTCTCTTTGTTGGGGTGGTCCCGTTCTTTTCTGGGAAGTTTTTGAGGTGTTTTGGGGTGTCCGTTTGGTTTTGTTGGGTTCTCAGTCATCATGGTGGAAAAGGGTAAATTGTGGGTTTTGGAGAACATCAGGTGAGTTTAACGACTTTTGGGGGGTGAATCTTTGGTTTTGGGGGATTTCTTCTTTTTTATTTTTATTGTTTTCTTCTGTTTTAGGGGTGGTTTCGTTCTTTTTTGAAGTGTTTTGTTGGGTTTTCAGTTGTCATCGTGGTGGAAAAGAGTAAACTGCGGGTTTTGGAGAACATCAGGTCGGTTTAGGGTGGTTTTGGGGTGGCTTCAACGTATTTGGTTTTTTCTTCTGTTTTTTGGGGTGATCTTGTTCTTTTTTGGGGTGTTTTTGACATGTTTTGGGGTCTCCGATGGGTTTTGTTGGGTTTTCCGTTGTCATCGTGGTGGAAAGTTTTAAATTGTGGGATTTGGAGAACATCAGGTAGGTTTAGGGGGACTTTTGGTGTGGATTCATGGTATTTGGGGTTTTCTTCTGCTTTTTGGGGTGATCCTGTTCTTTTTTGGGGTGTTTTTGACTTTTTTGGGGGTCTCCGTTGGGTTTCGTTGGGTTTTCCGTGGTCATCATGTTGGAAAATGAAAAATTGTGGGTTTTGGAGAACATCAGGTAGGTTTAGGGTGGTTTTGGGGTGGATCTATGGTTTTTGGGGTTTTCTTCTGTTTTTTTGGGGAGATCCTGTTCTTGTTTGGGGTCTTTTTGACTTGTTTTGGGGTCTCCGTTGGGTTTCGTCGGGTTTTCCGTGGTCGTCATGGTGGAAAAGGGTAAATTGCGGGGTTTGGAGAGCTTCAGGTAGGTTTAGCAAGACTTTTCGGGTGGATTCATGATATTTGGGTTTTTCTTCTGTTTTTTTGGGGGTGATCCTGTTCTTGTTTGGTGTGTTTATGACGTGTTTTGGGGTCTCTGTTGGGTTTTGGTTGGACTCTTATTGGTTGTCATGGTGGAAAAGGGTAAATTGTGGGTTTTAGAGAACATCAGGTAGGTTAAGGGGGACTTTTGGGGTCGATCTATGGCTTTTGGGGTTTTCTTGTGTTTTCTGGGGTGATCCTGTTCTTCTTTGTGGTGGTTTTGACGTGTTTTGTGGTCTCCGTTGGGTTTTGTTGGGATCTTGTTGGTCATCATCGTGAATGGGAGTGAAATGTGGGATTTGGAGACGATCAGGTGAGTTTAGGGTGGTTTTGTGGGGAAATTCATGTTTTTTTTTTTTTGTTTTTGTTTTTGTTTTTGTTTTTTTTTCCTTCTGATCCAGTTCTTTTTTGGGGTATTTTTGACGTGTTTTGGGGTCTCTGTTTTGTTTCGTTGTGTTTTCCGTGGTCACCATGTCGGAAAAGGGTAAATTGTGGGTTCTGGAGAACATGAGGTAGGTTTAGGGTGGTTTTGGGGTGGATCTATGTTTTTTGGTGTTTTCTTTCGTTTTTAGAGGTTATCCCGTTCTTGTTTGGGGAGTTTTTGACTTTTTTGGGAATCTCCATTGGTTTTTGTTGGGTTCTCGTTGGTCGTTAAGTTAAATGGGAATTGATAGTGGGTTTTGAAGAAGATTAGGTGAGTTTAGGGTGGTTTTGGGTGGAAATTCATAGTTTTTTGTGTTTTTTCTTCTGATCCAATTCTTTTTTGAGGTGTTTTTGACGTGTTTTGGGGTTTCCGTTGCGTTTTGTTCAGTTCCTAATGGGTTTTATGGTGGTTGGGAGTGGATTGTACATTTAGGAGAACATCAGGTAGGTTTAAGGTTTTTTTGGGGGGTTAAATCATGTATTTTCTTCTGATCCGGTTCGCTTTTGGGGTGTTTTTGAGGTGTTTTGTGGTTTCCGTTGCGTTTTGTTCAGTTCCTAATGGGTTTTATGGTGGTTGGGAGTGGACTTTGGGATTTGGAGAACATCAGGTAGGTTTAGGGTTGTTTTGGGATTGGATCCGTGTTTTTTGGGAATTTTCTTCCAGTTTTGGGGGTGATCCCATTCTTGTTTGGGGTGTTTTTGACGTGTTTTGGGGTCTCCGTTGGGTTTTGTTGGGTTTTCCGTGGTCATCATGGTGGAAAAGTGTAAATTGTGGGTTTTGGAGAACTTCAGGTAGGTTTAGGGGGACTTTTGGGGTGGATTCATGGTATTAGGATTTTCTTCTGTGTTTGGGGTGATCCTATTCTTTTTTGGGGTGTTTTTGACGTGTTTTGGGGTCTCCGTTGTGTTTTGTTGGGTTCTCGTTGGTCATCATGGTGAAAAAGTGTAAATTGTGGGTTTTGGAGAACATCAGGTGAGTTTTGGTCGTGAATCTATGGTGTTGGGGTAATTCTTCTGTTTTTGTAGGGTTTTCTTCTGTTTTTGGGGTGGTCCCGTTCTTTTTTGGGGTGTTTTTGACATGTTTTGTTATCTCCGTTGGGTTTTGTTGGGTTCTTGTTGGTCATCATGGTGAAAAAGTGTAAATCGTGGGTTTTGGAGAACATCAGGTAGGTTTAGGGTGGTTTTGGTGTTGATCTATGCTTTTTGGGGTTTTCTTTCGCTTTTAGGGGTTATCCCGTTCTTGTTTGGTTTTTGTTTGACTTGTTTTGGGGTCTCCGTTAGTTTTCGTTTGGTTCTCGTTAGTCGTTAAGGTAAATGGGAGTGGCTTGTGGGTTTTGAAGAAGGTCAGGTGAGTTTAGGGTGGTTTTGGGGGGAAATTCATCGTTTTTGGGTTTTTGTCTTCTGATCCAGTTCTTTTTTGGGGTGTTTTTGACGTGTTTTGGGGTCTCTGTTTTGTTTCGTTGTGTTTTCCGTGGTCACCATGTCGGAAAAGGGTAAATTGTGGGTTCTGGAGAACATGAGGTAGGTTTAGGGTGGTTTTGGGGTGGATCTATGTTTTTTGGTGTTTTCTTTCGTTTTTAGAGGTTATCCCGTTCTTGTTTGGGGAGTTTTTGACTTTTTTGGGAATCTCCATTGGTTTTTGTTGGGTTCTCGTTGGTCGTTAAGTTAAATGGGAATTGATAGTGGGTTTTGAAGAAGATTAGGTGAGTTTAGGGTGGTTTTGGGTGGAAATTCATAGTTTTTTGTGTTTTTTCTTCTGATCCAATTCTTTTTTGAGGTGTTTTTGACGTGTTTTGGGGTTTCCGTTGCATTTTGTTCAGTTCCTAATGGGTTTTATGGTGGTTGGGAGTGGATTGTACATTTAGGAGAACATCAGGTAGGTTTAAGGTTTTTTTGGGGGGTTAAATCATGTATTTTCTTCTGATCCGGTTCGCTTTTGGGGTGTTTTTGAGGTGTTTTGTGGTTTCCGTTGCGTTTTGTTCAGTTCCTAATGGGTTTTATGGTGGTTGGGAGTGGACTTTGGGATTTGGAGAACATCAGGTAGGTTTAGGGTTGTTTTGGGATTGGATCCGTGTTTTTTGGGAATTTTCTTCCAGTTTTGGGGGTGATCCCATTCTTGTTTGGGGTGTTTTTGACGTGTTTTGGGGTCTCCGTTGGGTTTTGTTGGGTTTTCCGTGGTCATCATGGTGGAAAAGTGTAAATTGTGGGTTTTGGAGAACTTCAGGTAGGTTTAGGGGGACTTTTGGGGTGGATTCATGGTATTTGGATTTTCTTCTGTTTTTGGGGTGATCCTGTTTTTTTTTGGGGGTGTTTTTACCGTGTTTTGGGGTCTCCGTTGGGTTTTGTTGGGTTCTCGTTGGTCATCATGGTGAAAAAGTGTAAATTGTGGGTTTTGGAGAACATCAGGTGAGTTTAAGTTTTTTTTGGTCGTGAATCTATGGTGTTGGGGTAATTCTTCTGTTTTTGTAGGGTTTTCTTCTGTTTTTGGGGTGGTCCCGTTCTTTTTTGGGGTGTTTTTGACATGTTTTGTTATCTCCGTTGGGTTTTGTTGGGTTCTTGTTGGTCATCATGGTGAAAAAGTGTAAATCGTGGGTTTTGGAGAACATCAGGTAGGTTTAGGGTGGTTTTGGTGTTGATCTATGCTTTTTGGGGTTTTCTTTCGCTTTTAGGGGTTATCCCGTTCTTGTTTGGTTTTTGTTTGACTTGTTTTGGGGTCTCCGTTAGTTTTCGTTTGGTTCTCGTTAGTCGTTAAGGTAAATGGGAGTGGCTTGTGGGTTTTGAAGAAGGTCAGGTGAGTTTAGGGTGGTTTTGGGGGGAAATTCATCGTTTTTGGGTTTTTGTCTTCTGATCCAGTTCTTTTTTGGGGTGTTTTTGACGTGTTTTGGGGTCTCTGTTTTGTTTCGTTGTGTTTTCCGTGGTCACCATGTCGGAAAAGGGTAAATTGTGGGTTCTGGAGAACATGAGGTAGGTTTAGGGTGGTTTTGGGGTGGATCTATGTTTTTTGGTGTTTTCTTTCGTTTTTAGAGGTTATCCCGTTCTTGTTTGGGGAGTTTTTGACTTTTTTGGGAATCTCCATTGGTTTTTGTTGGGTTCTCGTTGGTCGTTAAGTTAAATGGGAATTGATAGTGGGTTTTGAAGAAGATTAGGTGAGTTTAGGGTTGTTTTGGGTGGAAATTTATAGTTTTTTGTGTTTTTTCTTCTGATCCAATTCTTTTTTGAGGTGTTTTTGACGTGTTTTGGGGTTTCCGTTGCGTTTTGTTCAGTTCCTAATGGGTTTTATGGTGGTTGGGAGTGGATTGTACATTTAGGAGAACATCAGGTAGGTTTAAGGTTTTTTTGGGGGGTTAAATCATGTATTTTCTTCTGATCCGGTTCGCTTTTGGGGTGTTTTTGAGGTGTTTTGTGGTTTCCGTTGCGTTTTGTTCAGTTCCTAATGGGTTTTATGGTGGTTGGGAGTGGACTTTGGGATTTGGAGAACATCAGGTAGGTTTAGGGTTGTTTTGGGATTGGATCCGTGTTTTTTGGGAATTTTCTTCCAGTTTTGGGGGTGATCCCATTCTTGTTTGGGGTGTTTTTGACGTGTTTTGGGGTCTCCGTTGGGTTTTGTTGGGTTCTCGTTGGTCGTTAAGGTAAATGGGAGTGGATTGTGGGTTTTGGAGAAGATCAGGTGAGTTTAGGCTGGATTTTGGGGGAAATTTATAGTTTTTTTTGTTGTTTTTTTTCTGACCCCGTTCTTTTTTGGGGTGTTTCTGATGTGTTTTGGGGTCTCCGATGGGTTTCGTTGGGTTTTCTGTGGTCATTGTTGTGAAAAAAAGTAAATTGTGGGTTCTGGAGAACATCAGGTAGGTTTAGGGTGGTTTTGGGGTGGACCTATGGTTTTGGGTGATTTTCTCCCAGTTTTGGGGGTGATCCCGTTTTTGTTAGGGTTGTTTTTGACATGTTTTGTGGTCTCCGTTGGGTTTTGTTGGGTTTTCCGTGGTCATCATGGTGGAAAAGTGTAAATTGTGGGTTTTGGAGAACATCAGGTAGGTTTAGGGGGACTTTTGGGGTGGATTCATGGTATTTGGATTTTCTTCCAGTTTTGGGTGTGATCTCGTTCTTTTTTGGGGTGTTTTTGACGTGTTTTGGGGTCTCCGTTGTGTTTTGTTGGGTTCTTGTTGGTCATCATGGTGAAAAAGTGTAAATTGTGGGTTTTGGAGAACATCAGGTGAGTTTAAGTTTTTTTGGTCGTGAATCTATGGTGTTGGGGTAATTCTTCTGTTTTTGTAGGGTTTTCTTCTGTTTTTGGGGTGGTCCCGTTCTTTTTTGGGGTGTTTTTGACATGTTTTGTTATCTCCGTTGGGTTTTGTTGGGTTCTTGTTGGTCATCATGGTGAAAAAGTGTAAATCGTGGGTTTTGGAGAACATCAGGGAGGTTTAGGGTGGTTTTGGTGTTGATCTATGCTTTTTGGGGTTTTCTTTCACTTTTAGGGGTTATCCCGTTCTTGTTTGGTTTTTGTTTGACTTGTTTTGGGGTCTCCGTTAGTTTTCGTTTGGTTCTCGTTAGTCGTTAAGGTAAATGGGAGTGGCTTGTGGGTTTTGAAGAAGGTCAGGTGAGTTTAGGGTGGTTTTGGGGGGAAATTCATCGTTTTTGGGTTTTTGTCTTCTGATCCAGTTCTTTTTTGGGGTGTTTTTGACGTGTTTTGGGGTCTCTGTTTTGTTTCGTTGTGTTTTCCGTGGTCACCATGTCGGAAAAGGGTAAATTGTGGGTTCTGGAGAACATGAGGTAGGTTTAGGGTGGTTTTGGGGTGGATCTATGTTTTTTGGTGTTTTCTTTCGTTTTTAGAGGTTATCCCGTTCTTGTTTGGGGAGTTTTTGACTTTTTTGGGAATCTCCATTGGTTTTTGTTGGGTTCTCGTTGGTCGTTAAGTTAAATGGGAATTGATAGTGGGTTTTGAAGAAGATTAGGTGAGTTTAGGGTGGTTTTGGGTGGAAATTCATAGTTTTTTGTGTTTTTTCTTCTGATCCAATTCTTTTTTGAGGTGTTTTTGACGTGTTTTGGGGTTTCCGTTGCGTTTTGTTCAGTTCCTAATGGGTTTTATGGTGGTTGGGAGTGGATTGTACATTTAGGAGAACATCAGGTAGGTTTAAGGTTTTTTTTGGGGGTTAAATCATGTATTTTCTTCTGATCCGGTTCGCTTTTGGGGTGTTTTTGAGGTGTTTTGTGGTTTCCGTTGCGTTTTGTTCAGTTCCTAATGGGTTTTATGGTGGTTGGGAGTGGACTTTGGGATTTGGAGAACATCAGGTAGGTTTAGGGTTGTTTTGGGATTGGATCCGTGTTTTTTGGGAATTTTCTTCCAGTTTTGGGGGTGATCCCATTCTTGTTTGGGGTGTTTTTGACGTGTTTTGGGGTCTCCGTTGGGTTTTGTTGGGTTTTCCGTGGTCATCATGGTGGAAAAGTGTAAATTGTGGGTTTTGGAGAACTTCAGGTAGGTTTAGGGGGACTTTTGGGGTGGATTCATGGTATTAGGATTTTCTTCTGTGTTTGGGGTGATCCTATTCTTTTTTGGGGTGTTTTTGACGTGTTTTGGGGTCTCCGTTGGGTTTTGTTGGGTTCTCGTTGGTCATCATGGTGAAAAAGTGTAAATTGTGGGTTTTGGAGAACATCAGGTGAGTTTTGGTCGTGAATCTATGGTGTTGGGGTAATTCTTCTGTTTTTGTAGGGTTTTCTTCTGTTTTTGGGGTGGTCCCGTTCTTTTTTGGGGTGTTTTTGACATGTTTTGTTATCTCCGTTGGGTTTTGTTGGGTTCTTGTTGGTCATCATGGTGAAAAAGTGTAAATCGTGGGTTTTGGAGAACATCAGGTAGGTTTAGGGTGGTTTTGGTGTTGATCTATGCTTTTTGGGGTTTTCTTTCGCTTTTAGGGGTTATCCCGTTCTTGTTTGGTTTTTGTTTGACTTGTTTTGGGGTCTCCGTTAGTTTTCGTTTGGTTCTCGTTAGTCGTTAAGGTAAATGGGAGTGGCTTGTGGGTTTTGAAGAAGGTCAGGTGAGTTTAGGGTGGTTTTGGGGGGAAATTCATCGTTTTTGGGTTTTTGTCTTCTGATCCAGTTCTTTTTTGGGGTGTTTTTGACGTGTTTTGGGGTCTCTGTTTTGTTTCGTTGTGTTTTCCGTGGTCACCATGTCGGAAAAGGGTAAATTGTGGGTTCTGGAGAACATGAGGTAGGTTTAGGGTGGTTTTGGGGTGGATCTATGTTTTTTGGTGTTTTCTTTCGTTTTTAGAGGTTATCCCGTTCTTGTTTGGGGAGTTTTTGACTTTTTTGGGAATCTCCATTGGTTTTTGTTGGGTTCTCGTTGGTCGTTAAGTTAAATGGGAATTGATAGTGGGTTTTGAAGAAGATTAGGTGAGTTTAGGGTGGTTTTGGGTGGAAATTCATAGTTTTTTGTGTTTTTTCTTCTGATCCAATTCTTTTTTGAGGTGTTTTTGACGTGTTTTGGGGTTTCCGTTGCGTTTTGTTCAGTTCCTAATGGGTTTTATGGTGGTTGGGAGTGGATTGTACATTTAGGAGAACATCAGGTAGGTTTAAGGTTTTTTTTGGGGGTTAAATCATGTATTTTCTTCTGATCCGGTTCGCTTTTGGGGTGTTTTTGAGGTGTTTTGTGGTTTCCGTTGCGTTTTGTTCAGTTCCTAATGGGTTTTATGGTGGTTGGGAGTGGACTTTGGGATTTGGAGAACATCAGGTAGGTTTAGGGTTGTTTTGGGATTGGATCCGTGTTTTTTGGGAATTTTCTTCCAGTTTTGGGGGTGATCCCATTCTTGTGTGGGGTGTTTTTGACGTGTTTTGGGGTCTCCGTTGGGTTTTGTTGGGTTTTCCGTGGTCATCATGGTGGAAAAGTGTAAATTGTGGGTTTTGGAGAACTTCAGGTAGGTTTAGGGGGACTTTTGGGGTGGATTCATGGTATTTGGATTTTCTTCTGTTTTTGGGGTGATCCTGTTTTTTTTTGGGGGTGTTTTTACCGTGTTTTGGGGTCTCCGTTGGGTTTTGTTGGGTTCTCGTTGGTCATCATGGTGAAAAAGTGTAAATTGTGGGTTTTGGAGAACATCAGGTGAGTTTAAGTTTTTTTTGGTCGTGAATCTATGGTGTTGGGGTAATTCTTCTGTTTTTGTAGGGTTTTCTTCTGTTTTTGGGGTGGTCCCGTTCTTTTTTGGGGTGTTTTTGACATGTTTTGTTATCTCCGTTGGGTTTTGTTGGGTTCTTGTTGGTCATCATGGTGAAAAAGTGTAAATCGTGGGTTTTGGAGAACATCAGGTAGGTTTAGGGTGGTTTTGGTGTTGATCTATGCTTTTTGGGGTTTTCTTTCGCTTTTAGGGGTTATCCCGTTCTTGTTTGGTTTTTGTTTGACTTGTTTTGGGGTCTCCGTTAGTTTTCGTTTGGTTCTCGTTAGTCGTTAAGGTAAATGGGAGTGGCTTGTGGGTTTTGAAGAAGGTCAGGTGAGTTTAGGGTGGTTTTGGGGGGAAATTCATCGTTTTTGGGTTTTTGTCTTCTGATCCAGTTCTTTTTTGGGGTGTTTTTGACGTGTTTTGGGGTCTCTGTTTTGTTTCGTTGTGTTTTCCGTGGTCACCATGTCGGAAAAGGGTAAATTGTGGGTTCTGGAGAACATGAGGTAGGTTTAGGGTGGTTTTGGGGTGGATCTATGTTTTTTGGTGTTTTCTTTCGTTTTTAGAGGTTATCCCGTTCTTGTTTGGGGAGTTTTTGACTTTTTTGGGAATCTCCATTGGTTTTTGTTGGGTTCTCGTTGGTCGTTAAGTTAAATGGGAATTGATAGTGGGTTTTGAAGAAGATTAGGTGAGTTTAGGGTGGTTTTGGGTGGAAATTCATAGTTTTTTGTGTTTTTTCTTCTGATCCAATTCTTTTTTGAGGTGTTTTTGACGTGTTTTGGGGTTTCCGTTGCGTTTTGTTCAGTTCCTAATGGGTTTTATGGTGGTTGGGAGTGGATTGTACATTTAGGAGAACATCAGGTAGGTTTAAGGTTTTTTTTGGGGGTTAAATCATGTATTTTCTTCTGATCCGGTTCGCTTTTGGGGTGTTTTTGAGGTGTTTTGTGGTTTCCGTTGCGTTTTGTTCAGTTCCTAATGGGTTTTATGGTGGTTGGGAGTGGACTTTGGGATTTGGAGAACATCAGGTAGGTTTAGGGTTGTTTTGGGATTGGATCCGTGTTTTTTGGGAATTTTCTTCCAGTTTTGGGGGTGATCCCATTCTTGTGTGGGGTGTTTTTGACGTGTTTTGGGGTCTCCGTTGGGTTTTGTTGGGTTTTCCGTGGTCATCATGGTGGAAAAGTGTAAATTGTGGGTTTTGGAGAACTTCAGGTAGGTTTAGGGGGACTTTTGGGGTGGATTCATGGTATTTGGATTTTCTTCTGTTTTTGGGGTGATCCTGTTTTTTTTTGGGGGTGTTTTTACCGTGTTTTGGGGTCTCCGTTGGGTTTTGTTGGGTTCTCGTTGGTCATCATGGTGAAAAAGTGTAAATTGTGGGTTTTGGAGAACATCAGGTGAGTTTAAGTTTTTTTTGGTCGTGAATCTATGGTGTTGGGGTAATTCTTCTGTTTTTGTAGGGTTTTCTTCTGTTTTTGGGGTGGTCCCGTTCTTTTTTGGGGTGTTTTTGACATGTTTTGTTATCTCCGTTGGGTTTTGTTGGGTTCTTGTTGGTCATCATGGTGAAAAAGTGTAAATCGTGGGTTTTGGAGAACATCAGGTAGGTTTAGGGTGGTTTTGGTGTTGATCTATGCTTTTTGGGGTTTTCTTTCGCTTTTAGGGGTTATCCCGTTCTTGTTTGGTTTTTGTTTGACTTGTTTTGGGGTCTCCGTTAGTTTTCGTTTGGTTCTCGTTAGTCGTTAAGGTAAATGGGAGTGGCTTGTGGGTTTTGAAGAAGGTCAGGTGAGTTTAGGGTGGTTTTGGGGGGAAATTCATCGTTTTTGGGTTTTTGTCTTCTGATCCAGTTCTTTTTTGGGGTGTTTTTGACGTGTTTTGGGGTCTCTGTTTTGTTTCGTTGTGTTTTCCGTGGTCACCATGTCGGAAAAGGGTAAATTGTGGGTTCTGGAGAACATGAGGTAGGTTTAGGGTGGTTTTGGGGTGGATCTATGTTTTTTGGTGTTTTCTTTCGTTTTTAGAGGTTATCCCGTTCTTGTTTGGGGAGTTTTTGACTTTTTTGGGAATCTCCATTGGTTTTTGTTGGGTTCTCGTTGGTCGTTAAGTTAAATGGGAATTGATAGTGGGTTTTGAAGAAGATTAGGTGAGTTTAGGGTGGTTTTGGGTGGAAATTCATAGTTTTTTGTGTTTTTTCTTCTGATCCAATTCTTTTTTGAGGTGTTTTTGACGTGTTTTGGGGTTTCCGTTGCGTTTTGTTCAGTTCCTAATGGGTTTTATGGTGGTTGGGAGTGGATTGTACATTTAGGAGAACATCAGGTAGGTTTAAGGTTTTTTTTGGGGGTTAAATCATGTATTTTCTTCTGATCCGGTTCGCTTTTGGGGTGTTTTTGAGGTGTTTTGTGGTTTCCGTTGCGTTTTGTTCAGTTCCTAATGGGTTTTATGGTGGTTGGGAGTGGACTTTGGGATTTGGAGAACATCAGGTAGGTTTAGGGTTGTTTTGGGATTGGATCCGTGTTTTTTGGGAATTTTCTTCCAGTTTTGGGGGTGATCCCATTCTTGTTTGGGGTGTTTTTGACGTGTTTTGGGGTCTCCGTTGGGTTTTGTTGGGTTTTCCGTGGTCATCATGGTGGAAAAGTGTAAATTGTGGGTTTTGGAGAACTTCAGGTAGGTTTAGGGGGACTTTTGGGGTGGATTCATGGTATTAGGATTTTCTTCTGTGTTTGGGGTGATCCTATTCTTTTTTGGGGTGTTTTTGACGTGTTTTGGGGTCTCCGTTGGGTTTTGTTGGGTTCTCGTTGGTCATCATGGTGAAAAAGTGTAAATTGTGGGTTTTGGAGAACATCAGGTGAGTTTTGGTCGTGAATCTATGGTGTTGGGGTAATTCTTCTGTTTTTGTAGGGTTTTCTTCTGTTTTTGGGGTGGTCCCGTTCTTTTTTGGGGTGTTTTTGACATGTTTTGTTATCTCCGTTGGGTTTTGTTGGGTTCTTGTTGGTCATCATGGTGAAAAAGTGTAAATCGTGGGTTTTGGAGAACATCAGGGAGGTTTAGGGTGGTTTTGGTGTTGATCTATGCTTTTTGGGGTTTTCTTTCACTTTTAGGGGTTATCCCGTTCTTGTTTGGTTTTTGTTTGACTTGTTTTGGGGTCTCCGTTAGTTTTCGTTTGGTTCTCGTTAGTCGTTAAGGTAAATGGGAGTGGCTTGTGGGTTTTGAAGAAGGTCAGGTGAGTTTAGGGTGGTTTTGGGGGGAAATTCATCGTTTTTGGGTTTTTGTCTTCTGATCCAGTTCTTTTTTGGGGTGTTTTTGACGTGTTTTGGGGTCTCTGTTTTGTTTCGTTGTGTTTTCCATGGTCACCATGTCGGAAAAGGGTAAATTGTGGGTTCTGGAGAACATGAGGTAGGTTTAGGGTGGTTTTGGGGTGGATCTATGTTTTTTGGTGTTTTCTTTCGTTTTTAGAGGTTATCCCGTTCTTGTTTGGGGAGTTTTTGACTTTTTTGGGAATCTCCATTGGTTTTTGTTGGGTTCTCGTTGGTCGTTAAGTTAAATGGGAATTGATAGTGGGTTTTGAAGAAGATTAGGTGAGTTTAGGGTGGTTTTGGGTGGAAATTCATAGTTTTTTGTGTTTTTTCTTCTGATCCAATTCTTTTTTGAGGTGTTTTTGACGTGTTTTGGGGTTTCCGTTGCGTTTTGTTCAGTTCCTAATGGGTTTTATGGTGGTTGGGAGTGGATTGTACATTTAGGAGAACATCAGGTAGGTTTAAGGTTTTTTTTGGGGGTTAAATCATGTATTTTCTTCTGATCCGGTTCGCTTTTGGGGTGTTTTTGAGGTGTTTTGTGGTTTCCGTTGCGTTTTGTTCAGTTCCTAATGGGTTTTATGGTGGTTGGGAGTGGACTTTGGGATTTGGAGAACATCAGGTAGGTTTAGGGTTGTTTTGGGATTGGATCCGTGTTTTTTGGGAATTTTCTTCCAGTTTTGGGGGTGATCCCATTCTTGTTTGGGGTGTTTTTGACGTGTTTTGGGGTCTCCGTTGGGTTTTGTTGGGTTTTCCGTGGTCATCATGGTGGAAAAGTGTAAATTGTGGGTTTTGGAGAACTTCAGGTAGGTTTAGGGAGACTTTTGGGGTGGATTCATGGTATTAGGATTTTCTTCTGTGTTTGGGGTGATCCTATTCTTTTTTGGGGTGTTTTTGACGTGTTTTGGGGTCTCCGTTGGGTTTTGTTGGGTTCTCGTTGGTCATCATGGTGAAAAAGTGTAAATTGTGGGTTTTGGAGAACATCAGGTGAGTTTTGGTCGTGAATCTATGGTGTTGGGGTAATTCTTCTGTTTTTGTAGGGTTTTCTTCTGTTTTTGGGGTGGTCCCGTTCTTTTTTGGAGTGTTTTTGACATGTTTTGTTATCTCCGTTGGGTTTTGTTGGGTTCTTGTTGGTCATCATGGTGAAAAAGTGTAAATCGTGGGTTTTGGAGAACATCAGGGAGGTTTAGGGTGGTTTTGGTGTTTATCTATGCTTTTTGGGGTTTTCTTTCACTTTTAGGGGTTATCCCGTTCTTGTTTGGTTTTTGTTTGACTTGTTTTGGGGTCTCCGTTAGTTTTCGTTTGGTTCTCGTTAGTCGTTAAGGTAAATGGGAGTGGCTTGTGGGTTTTGAAGAAGGTCAGGTGAGTTTAGGGTGGTTTTGGGGGGAAATTCATCGTTTTTGGGTTTTTGTCTTCTGATCCAGTTCTTTTTTGGGGTGTTTTTGACGTGTTTTGGGGTCTCTGTTTTGTTTCGTTGTGTTTTCCGTGGTCACCATGTCGGAAAAGGGTAAATTGTGGGTTCTGGAGAACATGAGGTAGGTTTAGGGTGGTTTTGGGGTGGATCTATGTTTTTTGGTGTTTTCTTTCGTTTTTAGAGGTTATCCCGTTCTTGTTTGGGGAGTTTTTGACTTTTTTGGGAATCTCCATTGGTTTTTGTTGGGTTCTCGTTGGTCGTTAAGTTAAATGGGAATTGATAGTGGGTTTTGAAGAAGATTAGGTGAGTTTAGGGTGGTTTTGGGTGGAAATTCATAGTTTTTTGTGTTTTTTCTTCTGATCCAATTCTTTTTTGAGGTGTTTTTGACGTGTTTTGGGGTTTCCGTTGCGTTTTGTTCAGTTCCTAATGGGTTTTATGGTGGTTGGGAGTGGATTGTACATTTAGGAGAACATCAGGTAGGTTTAAGGTTTTTTTTGGGGGTTAAATCATGTATTTTCTTCTGATCCGGTTCGCTTTTGGGGTGTTTTTGAGGTGTTTTGTGGTTTCCGTTGCGTTTTGTTCAGTTCCTAATGGGTTTTATGGTGGTTGGGAGTGGACTTTGGGATTTGGAGAACATCAGGTAGGTTTAGGGTTGTTTTGGGATTGGATCCGTGTTTTTTGGGAATTTTCTTCCAGTTTTGGGGGTGATCCCATTCTTGTTTGGGGTGTTTTTGACGTGTTTTGGGGTCTCCGTTGGGTTTTGTTGGGTTTTCCGTGGTCATCATGGTGGAAAAGTGTAAATTGTGGGTTTTGGAGAACTTCAGGTAGGTTTAGGGGGACTTTTGGGGTGGATTCATGGTATTTGGATTTTCTTCTGTTTTTGGGGTGATCCTGTTTTTTTTGGGGGGTGTTTTTACCGTGTTTTGGGGTCTCCGTTGGGTTTTGTTGGGTTCTCGTTGGTCATCATGGTGAAAAAGTGTAAATTGTGGGTTTTGGAGAACATCAGGTGAGTTTAAGTTTTTTTTGGTCGTGAATCTATGGTGTTGGGGTAATTCTTCTGTTTTTGTAGGGTTTTCTTCTGTTTTTGGGGTGGTCCCGTTCTTTTTTGGGGTGTTTTTGACATGTTTTGTTATCTCCGTTGGGTTTTGTTGGGTTCTTGTTGGTCATCATGGTGAAAAAGTGTAAATCGTGGGTTTTGGAGAACATCAGGTAGGTTTAGGGTGGTTTTGGTGTTGATCTATGCTTTTTGGGGTTTTCTTTCGCTTTTAGGGGTTATCCCGTTCTTGTTTGGTTTTTGTTTGACTTGTTTTGGGGTCTCCGTTAGTTTTCGTTTGGTTCTCGTTAGTCGTTAAGGTAAATGGGAGTGGCTTGTGGGTTTTGAAGAAGGTCAGGTGAGTTTAGGGTGGTTTTGGGGGGAAATTCATCGTTTTTGGGTTTTTGTCTTCTGATCCAGTTCTTTTTTGGGGTGTTTTTGACGTGTTTTGGGGTCTCTGTTTTGTTTCGTTGTGTTTTCCGTGGTCACCATGTCGGAAAAGGGTAAATTGTGGGTTCTGGAGAACATGAGGTAGGTTTAGGGTGGTTTTGGGGTGGATCTATGTTTTTTGGTGTTTTCTTTCGTTTTTAGAGGTTATCCCGTTCTTGTTTGGGGAGTTTTTGACTTTTTTGGGAATCTCCATTGGTTTTTGTTGGGTTCTCGTTGGTCGTTAAGTTAAATGGGAATTGATAGTGGGTTTTGAAGAAGATTAGGTGAGTTTAGGGTGGTTTTGGGTGGAAATTCATAGTTTTTTGTGTTTTTTCTTCTGATCCAATTCTTTTTTGAGGTGTTTTTGACGTGTTTTGGGGTTTCCGTTGCGTTTTGTTCAGTTCCTAATGGGTTTTATGGTGGTTGGGAGTGGATTGTACATTTAGGAGAACATCAGGTAGGTTTAAGGTTTTTTTGGGGGGTTAAATCATGTATTTTCTTCTGATCCGGTTCGCTTTTGGGGTGTTTTTGAGGTGTTTTGTGGTTTCCGTTGCGTTTTGTTCAGTTCCTAATGGGTTTTATGGTGGTTGGGAGTGGACTTTGGGATTTGGAGAACATCAGGTAGGTTTAGGGTTGTTTTGGGATTGGATCCGTGTTTTTTGGGAATTTTCTTCCAGTTTTGGGGGTGATCCCATTCTTGTTTGGGGTGTTTTTGACGTGTTTTGGGGTCTCCGTTGGGTTTTGTTGGGTTTTCCGTGGTCATCATGGTGGAAAAGTGTAAATTGTGGGTTTTGGAGAACTTCAGGTAGGTTTAGGGGGACTTTTGGGGTGGATTCATGGTATTAGGATTTTCTTCTGTGTTTGGGGTGATCCTATTCTTTTTTGGGGTGTTTTTGACGTGTTTTGGGGTCTCCGTTGGGTTTTGTTGGGTTCTCGTTGGTCATCATGGTGAAAAAGTGTAAATTGTGGGTTTTGGAGAACATCAGGTGAGTTTTGGTCGTGAATCTATGGTGTTGGGGTAATTCTTCTGTTTTTGTAGGGTTTTCTTCTGTTTTTGGGGTGGTCCTGTTCTTTTTTGGGGTGTTTTTGACATGTTTTGTTATCTCCGTTGGGTTTTGTTGGGTTCTTGTTGGTCATCATGGTGAAAAAGTGTAAATCGTGGGTTTTGGAGAACATCAGGTAGGTTTAGGGTGGTTTTGGTGTTGATCTATGCTTTTTGGGGTTTTCTTTCGCTTTTAGGGGTTATCCCGTTCTTGTTTGGTTTTTGTTTGACTTGTTTTGGGGTCTCCATTAGTTTTCGTTTGGTTCTCGTTAGTCGTTAAGGTAAATGGGAGTGGCTTGTGGGTTTTGAAGAAGGTCAGGTGAGTTTAGGGTGGTTTTGGGGGGAAATTCATCGTTTTTGGGTTTTTGTCTTCTGATCCAATTCTTTTTTGAGGTGTTTTTGACGTGTTTTGGGGTTTGCGTTGCGCTTAGTTGAGTTCCTAATGGGTTTTATCGTAGTTGGGAGTGGATTGTACATTTAGGAGAACATCAGGTAGGTGTAAGGTTTTTTTGGGCTTTAAATCATGTATTTTCTTCTGATCCGGTTCACTTTTGGGGTGTTTTTGAGGTGTTTTGGGGTCTCCGTTGCGTTTTGTTCAGTTCCTAATGTGTTTTATGGTGGTTGAGAGTGGACTTTGGGATTTGGAGAACATCATGTAGGTTTAGGGTTGTTTTGGGATTGGATCCGTGTTTTTTGGGAATTTTCTTCCAGTTTTGGGGGTGATCCCGTTCTTGTTTGCGGTGTTTTTGACGTGTTTTGTGGTCTCCGTTGGGTTTTGTTGGGTTTTCCGTGGTCATCATGGTGGAAAAGTGTAAATTGTGGGTTTTGGAGAACATCAGGTAGGTTTAGGGTGGTTTTGGGGTGGATCTATGTTTTTTGGTGTTTTCTTTCGTTTTTAGAGGTTATCCCATTCTTGTTTGGGGAGTTTTTGACTTTTTTGGGAATCTCCATTGGTTTTTGCTGGGTTCTCGTTGGTCGTTAAGTTAAATGGGAATTGATAGTGGGTTTTTGTGTTGGTTTTACCGTGCTGGGCAGCTAAACCCCACAACCGCTCTCTCACTCCCCCTCCTTTAGATGAGGAGGGGGAGAAGTAAAGCAAAGAACAACTCACGGGTTGAGATAAGGATAATTTAATTAAAGGGAAATAATTATAATAATTAAATAAAGACTACCATGAACTAAACAATTTAACTAAGGGGAAATAAAAGGGAAAGGGGAAAAAGGGAGGAAAACAAACAAACAAAATAAATGAAAGCTATATGGAAGTGCAGAGGAAAGAAATTACTCTCTACTTCCCACAAATGAGCCATGATTGACCACGTCCTTGAAGCAAGGCCTCAACGCACGCAGCCGGTGTTCGAGAGGAGGACCGACGTCTTCTCAACGACAGCCCACCCCTCCCCTCTTCTTCCTGTTTCCACCTTTTATTGCTGAGTGTGACACCACATGGTATGGAATATCCCTTTGATTGGTTTAGGTCAGCTGCCCTAGTGATGTTTCTCTCCTCACCTTTTTGCCCACCCCCTAGGAGGGTTAGAGAAAGGCCCAATGCTGTGCCACTGCTGCTCAGCAGTAGACACAACACTGGTGTGATAACACTGCTGTTCCAGCTACAAGTACAGAGTACGGCACTGAATGGGCTGCTGCCGGGAAAGTTAACATTCCAGCCAGACCCAGTACAGTTTTGAAGAAGAAGTTCCTTTGCTGTTTCTTTCCTGGCAATGCTTTGCTTTTCCTTGTGCTACGTTCCTTTGCTCTGCTTTGACTTGCTCTGCTTTCTCTTCCCTGGCCATGCTTTCCTCGGTTTAGCTTTGCTTTATAGACCTGGCACTGCTTTGCTTTTCCTACCCGTGCTGTGCTTTGCCTTGCCTCAAACTGCCTTGCTTTCCTTTGTTTGCTTTGTCTTCCCTGGTTATGCTTTGGTTTTCCTGGTGCTACTTTCCTTTGCTCAGCTTTGCCTTCCTTGGCCGTGCTTTGTTTTGCTTTACTGGGCCATGCTCGCCTTTTTTTACCTTTGCTTTGCTCTCTTTTGCCTCACCTGCTCCTGTTCTCACTTCCATTTTCAGGCCATGCTTACCTTTGTTTTGCTTTACTTTGTATTCCTGGCACTGCTTTGCTTTTCCTTTTGCTACTTTCTTTTGTTCTGCTTTGCCTTGCCTGGCCATGCTTTGCTTTGCTTTGCTTTGCCTTGCTTTGTATTCCTGGCATTGCTTTGCTTTTCCTTCTCTGCTCTGCTTAGCTTCTCTTCACCCTGCTCTGATTTGCCTTACCTCGAACTTTTTCGCTTTGTTGTGCTTTTTATTGCTGTTTTTTTTTTTTAATTTTATTTTATTTATTTATTTATTTATTTATTTATTTTCACTTCTTTCTCTTTCCTGACACTGCTTTGCTTTTCCTGGTGCTACTTTCCTTTGCTCAGCTTTGCCTTCCCTGGCCGTGCTTTGTTTTGCTTTATAGGGCCGTGCTTGCCTTTGTTTAGCTTCGCTCTGCTCTGCCTCGCCTTGCTATGTTTTGCCTTTTCTGGACATGCTTTGCATCTATTTTTTTTTATTATTATTTTTATTTATTTATTTATTTATTTATTTTTCTTTAAATGTTCATTACATTCTTTTGCTTTCCTTTTGGACCTATCTGATGTGTTTTTACAGGCCGTGCTTTCCTTTTCCAGGCCCTGGTTGTCACTGCTTTTCCCTATGCCTAGCAGGGCTTTTCCTTAGCAGGGTTTTACTCTGTCTTGCTCAGCTTTTATCCGCATTGCTCTGCTCTCCTGTGCCGTGCTAGGCTTCTTTTGGAGACCGTCTCACTGATTTTGCTGCTGAGTCGGTTGGTAAATTTCTGAACGCATAAACCGTCAGACACAGAACTTGGCCTCCCCGCAGCCCAGCCACTGTCCCCTCGGACCCAGCGCGTGGGGGCACTAGGCCTGGCCGCCCGACATGGTCCATACTTTGTCCCTAGCCATGCGGCGAGCCGCCAGGTGGGCCACACTGCTAGTTGTGTGTGTGAGGTTCTCAGAGACAGTAAGTAACTACATGATTCCCACAACTACGCTGGAAGAAATCCACAACAAACAACAACAACATGTATATAGATATATAAAACCAGCTAAAGCAAGACATGGTTCTTGCCGGCTGTCACAGTGGACTAGGAGCTGTGAAGAAGGCTGAGGAGGGGGCGATCAGGGTACAGCCACTATCCAAGTCTGGCTGCCACCCGTACACAAAATGGAGCCGTCCGGTCTCCCCACAACAGGCCCTTGGAACCCAAAGGAGGGCTGGCCGCCAGCTCGCTACGTTCACTCTGCTTCTCTTTGTTTTGCCTTGGTCTGCTTTGCTTTGCTCTTGCTGGCACAGTTTTGCTTTTCCATACCTCCTTTCCTCTGCTGTTCTTGCCTCAGATTGCTTTGCTTTTTCTCTCCTGGAAATGCTGTGTTGTTCCTTGTGCTACTTTGCTTTGCTTTGCTTTGCTTTGCTTTGCTTTGTTTTGCTTTTTCTTTCCTCAGCCTGCTACGTTTTTACTTGTGCGGTCATGCTTTATTTTTTATTTCTTTGCTTCGTATTCCTGTCAGTGCTTTGCTTTCCCTTCTCTGCTCTTCTGGACCTTTCTTAGCCTCGCTGTGCTTTGCTTTGCCTCAAAGTGCTTTCTTTCCTTGGCTTTCCCTTTCGTGGCACCGCTTTGTTTTTCCCTGTGCTCCTTTCCTTAGCTTTGCTGTCTTTATGAATGCATAAAGAAGTTCATGAAACTTGTTTCTGAACACACAGAAAAGTTAGCCGGCCCGCAGCCCGGCAGCTGTCCCCTCGGAGCTGGCGGGCACGGACAGGGATCTGGCTACCGGGCCAGGTCTATTTTGTTGCCCACCGTTGTCCGGAGAGCCAGCAGGTGGGCTCCGTTGCTATTCGTCTGGGGAGGGGTGTGGGTTGAGAACAACAATCAATAACTACTCGATTCCTAAAACGAAAGGGGGAAACAGACGGAGAAGACTATTATTATTCCTACTTCTACTATTTGTATTACGTTTTAATGATATTTATTTCTATTACTATTTAATACTTTTATTTCTAATAACTTTTTCGTAGTATATAATAATAGCATTATTGTTATTGTTGTTATTATTATTATTATTATTATTATTATTATTATTAATTTATATAACGATAAGCAGCTAAAGCAAAGCAGCCAGGCAGCCAGCCAAACTGAGTGGCACAGGTGGGGAGCCGTTCGCGGCCGAGCAGGAGCCTCTGACGTCAGAGCGAGAGCGAGAGGCGGCCCGAGGCAACCGGGGGCCGCTGCCACACCCTGGCCTTCTCAAACGCCCAGCTCCCCGTAAGCCAGCAACGGGCCCCTTTTCCTCTGGGGTGGGTGGGGGGTGCGATTTCGACTGACGCTAAGTTAACTCCGCATTTTGTTTTGGCAGCACCGTTTTGCTTTGCTTTGTGCTTTCCCTGGCCCTGCGTTGCTTCGCTTCGCTTTGTATTCAAGGTACTGCTTCGCTTTTCCTGGCCCTGTTTTACTTTGGATTTTCTCTTGCTGACCGTGCTTTGCTTTTCCTGGCCTCGCTTTGTTGCGTTTTGCTTGACTTTGTATTCGTGACACCGCTTTTCTTTCCCTGGACCTCCTTTGCTTTGGTTTTTCTCGCCCTTCTTTGCTTTGCTTTTGCTGGTCCTGCCTCGCTTTGTTTTGCTTGACGTTGTATTCAAGACACCGCTTTTCTTTTCCTGGACCTCTTTTGCTTTGGTTTTTCTCGCCTTTCTTTGTTTTGCTTTTGCTGGCCCTGCCTTGCTTTGTTTTGCTTGACGTTGTATTCAAGATACCGCTTTTCTTTCCCCCACCCCCCAGGAAATCCTTAGCTTAGTTTTTTTTTTGTTTGTTTGTTTTTCCCCACCCTTCTTTGTTTTGCTTTTGCTGGCCCTGCCTTGCTTTGCTTTGCTTTACTTTGTATTCGTGACACCACTTTTCTTTTCCTGGACCTCTTCTGCTTTGGTTTTTCTTGCCCTGCTTGGCTTTGCTTTTCCTTTTGCCTCTTTCTTTTCCCTAGCAGGGCTTTGCTTTGTCTCGCTCTGCTTTGCGTTGCATTGCTCAGCTCTGCTTTGCCGTGCTAGGTAGGCTTCTTTGGCAGACCGTCGCACCGATTTGGGCGACGAGTCGATCGGTGTATTTATGAACGCATAAAGCCTCAGGCGCACACCGTGGCCTCCCTCCCCGCAGCCCGACGACTGTCCCCCGGGAGCTGGAGGGTGGCGACAGGAAGCCTGGCCACCCACCCAGCATGGTCTATTCCTCATCCCCCGCTGTCCGGCGAGCCGCCAGGTGGGTCCCGCTGCTGCTGTTCGTCTGGGGACGGGCTTGGGTGAGGTTTTTTAGGACGATAAGCGACATTACACGATTCCCGAAGATTTGGGTTCGTTTTGCTTTGCTTTCCTTTTCCTCGCTTTACTTATCGTCGCTCTTCCCCGCTTTGCTTTTCCCGCACCTGCTTCGACATGCTTTCCTTAGAGCTGCATCTTTCTGGGGGGTTTTGGTTTGTATTCCCGGCACCGATTTCCTTTTCTTTGCTCTGCTTTGCCGTTCCTACTCCGCTTTGTTTTTTGCTCTTTTGATGCGTTTACACACACAGGAACGCTGGGTCACCTACTTCGGCCTCCCCACAGCCCGCCAACCGTCCCTTCGCAGCTGGCAGGTGGGGGTGCGGGGGTCGGCCACCCAGCCAAGTCTATTCCAGGACCCCCGCTGACTGGGGAGCCGCCACCTGAGCTCAACTGCCGTTTGCCTGAGGAGGCTGGGGGGGGGGGGGGGGGGGGGGGGGGGGGGTGAGGGGGAGCTGAGGACTAGGGGGGTGGGGGAGGTTTTGAAAGACGGTAAGGAATGACACGATTCCTGAAGCTACAGCGGAAAACAGGCAACAGAACTAACTAATAATAAACGTAAAGATAAGAGTAGTTATTTTGCAAAGCGGCTAAAGCAAAGCGGCCAGGCAGTCAGCCGCACTGAGCGGCACAGGTGGCGAGCCTCTGGCGGCCGAGCAAGAGCCTCTGACGTCAGAGCGAGCTGCGGCCCGAAGCAGCCGGGGTCCGGGGCCGCGCCCTCGCCTTCCCGACCGGCGCCGGCGCCCCGCCCCGCCCCGTCCACTGCAAAGGCTGCAAAGGGCGGAGGAGAGGGAGGGAGGGAGAAGTGGGGAGGGGGCGGAGGCGGCCATTGAAGTGCGTAGACGGCCGCTGTCAGATGCAGGCCGCCACGTCTACCCGTCCCTCCCACCCTCCGGGCCCCGTGGAGCGACCAGGTCTACTTCTCCCTCCTCCCCGCTCTCTCCCCCGCCCCCTCCCGCCTCGTGGAGCCACCAGGTCTACTTCTCCCTCCTCCTCCCCGCTCTCTCCCCCCCGCCCCCTCCCGCCTCGTGGAGCCACCAGGTCTACTTCTCCCTCCTCCTCCCCGCTCTGTCCCCCCGCCCCCTCCCGCCCCGTGGAGCCACCAGGTCTACTTCTCCCTCCTCCTCCCCGCTCTGTCCCCCCGCCCCCTCCCGCCCCGTGGAGCCACCAGGTCTACTTCTCCCTCCTCCTCCCCGCTCTGTCCCCCCGCCCCCTCCCGCCCCGTGGAGCCACCAGGTCTACTTCTCCCTCCTCCCAGCTCTGTCCCCCCGCCCCCTCCCGCCTCGTGGAGCCGTCAGGTCTACCCCGCCGTCACGGCCACTGCTAGAGAGCGGCCCGGCTGCCTCGTCTACACGGCCACACGCACGCATGCACAGACGGGCGCGTGCCCGCACGCTTCCCTCCGGCGGCCCGCCAGGTCCATCCACACGCCTCTCGCGTGCAGGGGAACGGCTGGGAGGCGCCATTCATTCGAATCGTTCACGCTTTTAAAAAGAAAAAGGGGAAAAAGAAAAACAAACACAAGCAGCAGCAGCAGCAGCAACAAGAAAGCACGGGTCCCGCTTGTCGGCGGGGAGACGAGAGGTCGTACAAAGCGTGCGGAGAAAGCGTTCGCTCAGACTCCGGCCGCCACGTCTACCCGCCGCCAGAGCCGCTCGGAGCCCGCGGCAGACCGGCCACCAGTTCCTCCCCTTTGCTTTGCTTTTGCCGGCCCTGCTTCGCTTTGCTTTTCGTGGAAGCGCTGAGTTTTGCTTGGCGTCGCGTTCGTGGCACTCGTTTGCTTTTCCTTCGTCTTCTCCGCCTCGCTCCGCTTTGCCGTTCCTCCTCCGCTTCGCTTTGCTTTTGCCGGCGCCGCTTGGCCTGGCTTTGGCTGGCGGCGCTCCGCCTTTCCGTTGCGCGCCTTCGCTTCGCCTCGTTTCGCACGGATCGCTGAGTGCAGTGACACACGCCCAGCCACGCAGAGTCGCACGGGTGGCTCGCAGGCGAGCCAGAGCCCCTGACGGCAGAGCGAGCGGCAGCCCGATGCAGCCAGGGGCCGCGCGCGGCCGCGCTCTCGGCTTCTCGAGCGGCGCCGGCTCGTCTCCCCCCCTCTCCCCCGCCCGTCGCGCCGCAGCCCCGCCGAGCCGTCGGGCGGGGGGGCGGCGGGAGGGGCAATCCTCCTAGCTCGTCGCCGGCCGCTCCGCTCCGCTCCGCTCGGCGGGAAGCCGGCGCCACACGTAGGCGAGAGGGGTCCGCATTATTCCGGGCACGGAGCTTCAAGCCGGCTGGTCGTCAGGCTCCCGCCGAGCCCGTGTCCCGGCCGGCGGGCAGCTAGATGGCGCGGGAGGGAGCAGAGCGACGAGCTCGCGCTCGCCTCCAGCGTTTTTCTCCCCGGGCGGGCCCCGTCCGGGGCCCCCGCAAAGGCGGGCAGGCGGGAGCTGCCTCGCCTCCTGCGACGCTCGGCTCCGCGGCCGGGGCGGATCGGGCTCGGAGTCGGCTTCGGGCTTGCGCTTCGGCTCGGGCTCGCGGGCGAGCGAGGGCAGAGGCTGTCCGCCGCCCGCAGCCCCGTCCGTCTACACGGCGCTTCCCCGCCTCGCGGCGATCTTGAGCTCTGCCCTGCTTCTCGGCCGGCTGCTGGGGAAGAGCGGCGTGGCAACGGGGAGAAGGGGGGAAGGGAGGGAACGAGAAGACGTGTATTTGTGAATGAATGAATGAATGAATGAATGAATGAATGAGTGAGTGAGTGAGTGCATGAGTGCATGAATGAGTGAGTGAATGAATCAAGGAATCGATGGATCGATCGTTCAGCCAACGAATCGATGAAGAAAGGAATGAGAAAGCAGAAGGGAAGCAAAAAGAAGGGCGGGGGAAGAAAGCGAAGGGCTCCAGAAAAGCGCGTAGGCAGCCGCCGTTAGCTGACGGCCGCCAGCTCTACGGTCCTCGTCGTGCTGAAGTGGACAGGTGAATCCCCTCCCCTCTTCCTCCCCCTTCCCCTCCCAGCCCCGATCCGCCAGGTGTAGCGTGGCGTCAAGGCGAGGAGCCGAAGCGGCACAGCCCGTTGGCGAGCAGGCGAGCCCGTGTGCCGGCTGTAAGCGGGACAGAGGCGCGAGCGTCCCTCGGACTGCCGTGCAGAGCGTAGCCGGGGAGGCGGAGGCACGCTTCGCTCCGACGGACCGCCAGGTCTACCATTCGCCGGAAAATGCCGCCCCCCGAAGGGCCGCCAGGTCTACCCAGCAATCGGGGGGGGGGGGGGGGGCGGGGGGAAGCTCGTCTGCCGGGGGCGCCCGGGAGCGGCCTCGGCCGGGCCGCAAGGTCTACCCAGCAATGGGGAAATGCACGGGGCGCCTCCGAGGGGCATGGGACAGGCCGCCAGGTCTACCATCCTTCGGGAAAAGGGTGCCCGTCTGCAGGGGGCGCTTGGGACCGGCCTCGCGGCGATCTTGAGCTCTGCCCTGCTTCTCGGCCGGCTGCTGGGGAAGAGCGGCGTGGCAACGGGGAGAAGGGGGGAAGGGAGGGAACGAGAAGACGTGTATTTGTGAATGAATGAATGAATGAATGAATGAATGAATGAATGAATGAATGAATGAATGAATGAATGAATGAATGAATGAATGAATGAATGAATGAATGAATGAATGAGTGAGTGAGTGAGTGCATGAGTGAGTGAGTGAATGAATCAAGGAATCGATGGATCGATCGTTCAGCCAACGAATCGATGAAGAAAGGAATGAGAAAGCAGAAGGGAAGCAAAAAGAAGGGCGGGGGAAGAAAGCGAAGGGCTCCAGAAAAGCGCGTAGGCAGCCGCCGTTAGCTGACGGCCGCCAGCTCTACGGTCCTCGTCGTGGTGAAGTGGACAGGTGAATCCCCTCCCCTCTTCCTCCCCCTTCCCCGCCCAGCCCCGATCCGCCAGGTGTAGCGTGGCGTCAAGGCGAGGAGCCGAAGCGGCACAGCCCGTTGGCGAGCAGGCGAGCCCGTGTGTCGGCTGTAAGCGGGACAGAGGCGCGAGCGTCCCTCGGACTGCCGTGCAGAGCGTAGCCGGGGAAGCGGAGGCACGCTTCACTCCGACGGACCGCCAGGTGTACCCGCTGCGGGAAAATGCAGCCCCCCGAAGAGCCGCCAGGTCTATCCAGCAATCGGGGAGGGGGTGTGTGTGTGTGTGTGTGTGTGTGTGTGTGTGTGTGTGTGTGTGTGTGGTGTGGAGGGTCGTCTGTCGGGGGCGCCTGGGACCTTCCTCGGCCGGGCC
>NW_028181386.1:195000-197500 GCF_964211825.1 Aythya ferina | reverse complement strand
GCCACACTTCCCGCGCCCCACCGCGGGGCGGGGATTCGGCGCTGGGCTCTTCCCTCTTCACTCGCCGTTACTGAGGGAATCCTCGTTAGTTTCTTTTCCTCCGCTGACTAATATGCTTAAATTCAGCGGGTCGCCACGCCTGACCTGAGGTCGCGAACGGAAAAGGACGCGCGCCGACGACGACGACGGCGCGCCCGCCTGTCTCGCTCCGCCACGAGCCGCCCGGACCGCGCGCGGCACGCGCCGCGCCGCGGGAGACGGGCCCCCCACTCGCCGCAGCCGCCGCCGCCGCCGCCCCAAGGACGGCCGGCGGCGGACTCGCCCTCCCGGCGCGCGGCACACCGCGCGCGCGCGCGGCAGCACGACGGCACGGGCACCGCACGCGCGGTAACCCCTGCCCGCAGACAGCCGCGCGCGCGCGGGGACCGGCGGGGAGGGCGGCCGCCGCGCCTCCGACCCACCGGAGCCCGGCGGCTCGCTCGGGGACGACGGACGGACGGACGCCCGGACGACAGAGGGGGGCACGAGCTCCACCCACGCGGGCGCGCTCCGGGAGCGCGAGGAGCCCGGCCGGCTCCCCGAGGGGGTCTCCACTTCGGGGCACGAAGGCCCGGCCGGCCCGGACGCCCGGACGCGGCGCGGGCCTGCGAGGCGCCCCAGCCGCGCCGCGCCGCCGCCCCGCGGCGGCGGCGCCGGCGATTGACCGTCAAGCGACGCTCAGGCAGCCGTAGCCCCGGGAGGAACCCGGGGCCGCAAAGTGCGTTCGAAGGGTCGATGATCAATGTGTCCTGCAATTCACATTAATTCTCGCAGCTAGCTGCGTTCTTCATCGACGCACGAGCCGAGTGATCCACCGCTAAGAGTTGTCTGCCTTTTCGGCGCCGCCCCGCGCGCGCGGGGGGGCCGGGGCCGCTCCGCGCGACCCCCTAACGAGGACGCTCCCCGACCCGACGACCGACCGACCGAACGACGGAACGGCGGCCGCGGCCGAGCGAGCGTCGCCTCCGCTGACCGTACGAGCACACGTGAGAAAAAAAGAAAGCCGAGGGAGACGCCGAGTCTCCCGAGCGACGGGAGCCCGCGCTCCCGACCGCCCCCCCGGGCCCGACGAGACCCGGGCTCGCGCTTCGAGGCCGGCCCAGGCGCCCGGCTCGGCCCGGCCCCGGCGAGACGCGGCGGCGCGACCGCCGCGCCGCCCGCCTCCCTCGCCCGACGCCTCGCCCCGACGCCGGCGTCCTCCGCGGCGCCGCCGCCAACCGGGCCCGACGCGGCCACCCGAGCCCGCGCCGCCAGAGCGACGGCACGGCGGCGGACGAGCGACGGACGGACGCACGCACGCCGCCCGACCGCCCGACGGCCACCCGCGCGCTCTCGCCTCGCCCGCAAGCCGCACGCCACGAACCCCCTTTCGCTCCGGCCACCGGCGCCTTCAGACGCACGCTCCTGCTTTCGCACTCGCCCACGCGGCACCTCGCGCGGACGCGCGGCCGGGCGGCCGACGGGACGGCACCGGAACGAGGAGCGGCGCCCGCTCTCCGCGCCTCCGCGCGGAGACCGGCTGCGGGACGCCCCTACACCGGCCCGCCCGCCTGCTCGCTCGGCGCGGCCGGCGAGGCCGAGGGTCGAGCCGGGCGGGGAGCGCCGACAGAGGTCGCGAGCGGGGAGCGACGGGAGACGCCGCGGCGCTTGGGGGACGGCGAGGCCGCGGGCGCGCGCCGGCACGGAACGAGCAGCGGCGCCGCCGCCGCCGCCACCGCCGCCGCCACCGCCGCTCGCGCGGGGCCCGCTGGCCGCCGCCGGACACGGCGCGGCACGCCACGCCGCCGAGCGCTCGGCGGGGGCGGGGAGCCGAGACGCGCGTCTCGGCCCCTTGCAGGCGCGGGCGAGGTCGACGGCGGCCGACCGCGCGCCCGCGCGCGCGGCGTCTCCGCCGAGACCGGACCGCGGAGAGAGGAGCGGGCTCCGACCCCTCTCCGGCCCCGCCGCCCGCGGGGGGCGAGCGCGGGCACCGCCGGCGGCGAGCGAGCGCGCGAGCGCGGGGGAGCGGCGCGCCCGCGAGCGCCGACCCCCCAACGACGCGCCCCGCCCGCCGCCGACGGCGAGCCCGCCCGCCCTCGCGGGCCGCCGCGGGCCGCACGAGTCTTTAAACCTCCGCCCGGCTCGGCGGCCGACAACCCTGGCGGCCCGGAGCCCGGGGCCCGCGGCCATCCCCTAACCGGGCCGGCGCTCGGCGCCGCAGCCGGCGGGAGCGCGCTGGCACGCGGGACCACACGGGTGGGCTCGCCGAGGGGAGGCCGCCGACGCGCGGACGCTAGGTACCTGGCCCTGGGATGAGGGAAACGACCCGAAGGCCCCGCGGGGGTGCCTCCCCCGCCACCGATGCCGCCGCCGGCGGCGGCACACGGAGAGACGGGGCGCCGAGGGGGAACCCGGCACCCGCCAGCCGGCCCCGGCGCCCCTCGGGGGAGCGTCCGCCCGCGGGGGCGCGCCCGCCGTCCGC
>NW_028181386.1:180000-190000 GCF_964211825.1 Aythya ferina | reverse complement strand
GCCCAGCGACCGCTCCCTCGGAACTGGCACGAGGGGGCAGCAGGCCTGCACACACAGCACGGTCTTTTTTGGGAGTAACAACATGATTCCCACAACTACGCTGGAAGAAAGGCAACAATAAAGAAATAAACAGCTAAAGCAAGACATGGTTCTTGCCCAACGTCACGGTGGACCAGGAGATGTGAAGGAGGCTGGGGAGGGGGCGATCAGGGTACAGCCATTGTCCAAGTCTGGCTGCCACCTGCACACAACATGAGGGCCCTCCGGTCTCCCCCCAACAGGCACTTGGAACCCAAAGGAGGGCTGGCCGCCAGCTCGCTACGTTTGCTTTGCTTCTCTCTGTTTTGCTTTGCTCTGCTTTGCTTTGCTCTTGCTGGCACGGTTTTGCTTTTCCATACCTCCTTTCCTCTGCTGTTCTTGCCCCTGCTTTGCCTCAGAGTGTTTTGCTCTTTCTCTCCTGAAAATACTTTGCATTTCCTTGTGCTACTTTCCTTTGCTTTGCTTTTCCTTGCTCTGCTTTGCCTTCCCTGGCCTTGCTTTGTTTTGCTTTATCAGGCCATGCTTTCCTTGGTTTAGCTTTGCTTTATAGACCTGGCACTGCTTTGCTTTTCCTACCCGTGCTGTGCTTTGCCTTGCCTCAAAGTGCTTTGCTTTCCTTTGTTTGCTTTGTCCTCCCTGGTTATGCTTTGCTTTTCCTGGTGCTACTTTCCTTTGCTCAGCTTTGCCTTCCCTGGCCGTGCTTTGTTTTGCTTTACGGGGCCACGCTTGCCTTTTTTTACCTTTGCCTTGCTCTCTTTTGCCTCACCTGCTCCTGCTCTCACTTCCATTTTCAGGCCATGCTTACCTTTGTTTTGCTTTACTTTGTATTCCTGGCATTGCTTTGCTTTTCCTTTTGCTACTTTCTTTTGTTCTGCTTTGCCTTGCCTGGCCATGTTTTCCTTTGCCTAGCTTTGTATTCCTGGCATTGCTTTGCTTTTCCTTCTCTGCTCTGCTTAGCTTCTCTTAACCCTGCTCTGATTTGCCTTACCTTGAACTTTTTCGCTTTGTTGTGGTTTTATTTATTTTTTGATTGTTTGTTTGTTTTTATTTTTTTCTCATTAATATTTCTTTTCTTTCTCTTTACCAGCACTGCTTTGCATTTCCTGGTACTACTTTCCTTTGCTCTGCTTTGCCTTCCTGTGCTTTGCCTTCCCTGGCCTTGCTTTGTTTTGCTTTATCAGGCCATGCTTTCCTTGGTTTACCTTTGCTTTACAGACCTGGCACTGCATTGCTTTTCCAAACCATGCTGTGCTTTGCCTTGCCTCAGACTGCTTTGCTGTCCTTTGCTTGCTTTGTCTTCCCTCGTTATGCTTTGCTTTACCTGGTGTTACTTTCCTTTGCTCAGCTTTGCCCTCCCTGGCCTTGCTTTTTTTTTTTTTGCTTTACGGGGCCATGCTTTCCTTTGTTTGCCTTTGCTTTCCTCTACTTTGTTCTGCTATGCTATGCCTTTCCTGGTCATTCTTTGCATTTTTTTATTATTATTATTTTTTTTTTTATTTATTTGATGTTCATTCCATGCTTTATGTTTTCCTTTTATATCTTTTTCTTGTGTTTTCTCTGGCCGTGCTTTGTTTTCCAGGCCTTGCTTGTCATTGCTTTTCCTTATGCCGCTAGGTCTTTTCCCTAGCAGGGCTTTGCTTTGTCTCGCTCAGCTTTCATCCGCATTGCTCTGCTCTCCTGTGCCGTGCTAGGCTTCCTTTGGAGACCGTCTCGCTGATTTTGCTGCTGAGTCGAATGGTAAATTTATGAACGCATAAACCGTCAGACACAGAACTTGGCCTCCCCGCAGCCCAGCCACTGTCCCCTTGGAACTGGAGGCCGGGTGCAGCAGGCCTGGCCGCCCGACATGGTCCATTCTTTGTCCCCAGCCATGCGGCGAGCCGCCAGGGGACCCCTAACTGCTACTCGTGTGGTGATAGTGTTCAGTGAGAATTTCAACGACAATAAGTAACTACATGATTCCCACAACTACGCTGGAAGAAATCCACAACAAACAACAACAACATGTATATAGATATATAAAACCAGCTAAAGCAAGACATGGTTCTTGCCGGCTGTCACAGTGGACTAGGAGCTGTGAAGAAGGCTGAGGAGGGGGCGATCAGGGTCCGGCCACTGTCCAAGTCTGGCTGCCACCTGCACACAAAATGGAGCCCTCCGGTCTCCCCCCAACAGACACTTGGAACCCAAAGGAGGGCTGGCCACCAGCTCGCTACGTTTTCTTTGCTTCTCTTTGTTTTGCCTTGCTCCGCTTTGCTTTGCTCTTGCTGGCACAGTTTTGCTTTCCCATACCTCCTTTCCTCTGCTGTTCTTGCCCCGGCTTTGCTTTGCTTTGCCTCAGATTCTTTTGCTGTTTCTTTCCTGGCAATGCTTTGCTTTTCTTTGTGCTATGTTCCCTTGCTCTGCTTTGACTTGCTCAGCCTTCCCTTCCCTGGCCATGCTTTCCTTGGTTTACCTTTGGTTTACAGACCTGGCACTGCTTTGCTTTTCCTACCCGTGCTGTGCTTTGCCTTGCCTCGCCTCAAACTGCTTTGCTTTCCTTTGTTTGCTTTATCTTTCCTAGTTATGCTTTGCTTTTCCTGGTGCTACTTTCCTTTGCTCAGCTTTGCCTTCCCTGGCTGTGCTTTGTTTTGCTTTACGGGGCCACGCTTGCCTTTTTTTACCTTTGCCTTGCTCTCTTTTGCCTCACTTGCTCCTGCTCTCACTTCCAGTTTCCGGCCATGCTTACCTTTGTTTTGCTTTACTTTGTATTCCTGGCACTGCTTTGCTTTTCCTTTTGCTACTTTCTTTTGTTCTGCTTTGCCTTGCCTGGCCATGCTTTGCTTTGCTTTGCTTTGTATTCCTGGCATTGCTTTGCTTTTCCTTCTCTGCTCTGCTTAGCTTCTCTTAACCCTGCTCTGATTTGCCTTACCTTGAACTTTTTCGCTTTGTTGTGGTTTTATTTATTTTTTGATTGTTTGTTTGTTTTTATTTTTTTCTCATTAATATTTTTTTTTCTTTCTCATAACCAGCACTGCTTTGCATTTCCTGGTACTACTTTCCTTTGCTCTGCTTTGCCTTCCTGTGCTTTGCCTTCCCTGGCCTTGCTTTGTTTTGCTTTATCAGGCCATGCTTTCCTTGGTTTAGCTTTGCTTTATAGACCTGGCACTGCTTTGCTTTTCCTATCCGTGCTGTGCTTTGCCTTGCCTCGCCTCAAACTGCTTTGCTTTCCTTTGTTTGCTTTATCTTTCCTAGTTATGCTTTGCTTTTCCTGGTGCTACTTTCCTTTGCTCAGCTTTGCCTTCCCTGGCCATGCTTTGTTTTGCTTTATGGGGCCATGCTTGCCTTTGTTTAGCTTCGCTCTGCTCTGCTTTGCCTTGCTATGTTTTGCCTTTTCTGGACATGCTTTGCATCTATTTTTTTTTTTTGTTCTCATTATTTTTCCTTTTTTTTTTTTTTTAATTTAAATGTTCATTACATTCTTTTGTTTTTCTTTTGGACCTATCTGATGTGTTTTTACAGGCCATGCTTTCCTTTTGCAGGCCCTGGTTGTCACTGCTTTTCCTTATGCCGCTAGGTCTTTTTCTTAGCAGGGTTTTACTCTGTCTTGCTCAGCTTTTATCCGCATTGCTCTGCTCTCCTGTGCTGTGCTAGGTTTCTTTTAGAGACTGTCCCACTGGTTTTACTGGGCTAGCCGCAAGCTCCTTACGTTTGCTTTGCTTCTCTCTGTTTTGCCGTACTCCGCTTTGCTTTGCTCTTGCTGGCACAGTTTTGCTTTCCCATACCTCCTTTCCTCTGCTGTTCTTGCCCCAGCTTTGCCTCAGACTGCTTTGCTTTTGCTTTCCTGGCAATGCTTTGCTTTTCCTTGTGCTACGTTCCCTTGCTCTGCTTTGACTTGCTCAGCTTTCCCTTCCCTGGCCATGCTTTCCTTGGTTTACCTTTGGTTTACAGACCTGGCACTGCATTGCTTTTCCAAACCATGCTGTGCTTTGCCTTGCCTCAGACTGCTTTGCTGTCCTTTGCTTGCTTTGTCTTCCCTCGTTATGCTTTGCTTTACCTGGTGTTACTTTCCTTTGCTCAGCTTTGCCCTCCCTGGCCTTGCTTTTTTTTTTTTTTTGCTTTACGGGGCCATGCTTTCCTTTGTTTACCTTTGCTTTCCTCTACTTTGTTCTGCTATGCTATGCCTTTCCTGGTCATTCTTTGCATTTTTTTATTATTATTATTATTTTTTTATTTATTTGATGTTCATTCCGTGCTTTATGTTTTCCTTTTATATCTTTTTCTTGTGTTTTCTCTGGCCGTGCTTTGTTTTCCAGGCCTTGCTTGTCATTGCTTTTCCTTATGCCGCTAGGTCTTTTCCCTAGCAGGGCTTTGCTTTGTCTCGCTCAGCTTTCATCCGCATTGCTCTGCTCTCCTGTGCCGTGCTAGGCTTCCTTTGGAGACCGTCTCGCTGATTTTGCTGCTGAGTCGAATGGTAAATTTATGAACGCATAAACCGTCAGACACAGAACTTGGCCTCCCCGCAGCCCAGCCACTGTCCCCTTGGAACTGGAGGCCGGGTGCAGCAGGCCTGGCCGCCCGACATGGTCCATTCTTTGTCCCCAGCCATGCGGCGAGCCGCCAGGGGACCCCTAACTGCTACTCGTGTGGTGATAGTGTTCAGTGAGAATTTCAACGACAATAAGTAACTACATGATTCCCACAACTACGCTGGAAGAAATCCACAACAAACAACAACAAAATGTATATAGATATATAAAACCAGCTAAAGCAAGACATGGTTCTTGCCGGCTGTCACAGTGGACTAGGAGCTGTGAAGAAGGCTGAGGAGGGGGCGATCAGGGTCCAGCCACTGTCCAAGTCTGGCTGCCACCTGTACACAAAATGGAGGCCCTCCGGTCTCCCCCCCACAGACACTTGGAACCCAAAGGAGGGCTGGCCGCCAGCTCGCTACGTTTTCTTTGCTTCTCTTTGTTTTGCCTTGCTCCGCTTTGCTTTGCTCTTGCTGGCACAGTTTTGCTTTTCCATACCTCCTTTCCTCTGCTGTTCTTGCCCCGGCTTTGCCTCACGTTGTTTTGCTTTTGCTTTCCTTAAAATGCTTTGCTTTTCCTTGTGCTACGTTCCTTTGCTCTGCGTTGACTTTCTCAGCCTTCCCTTCCCTGGCCATGCTTTCCTTGGTTTAGCTTTGCTTTATAGACCTGGCACTGCTTTGCTTTTCCTATCCGTGCTGTGCTTTGCCTTGCCTCGCCTCAAACTGCCTTGCTTTCCTTTGTTTGCTTTGTCTTCCCTGGTTATGCTTTGCTTTTCCTGGTGCTACTTTCCTTTGTTCAGCTTTGCCTTCCTTGGCCGTGCTTTGTTTTGCTTTACGGGGCCACGCTTGCCTTTTTTTACCTTTGCTTTGCTCTCTTTTGCCTTCACCTGCTCCTGCTCTCACTTCCATTTTCAGGCCATGCTTACCTTTGTTTTGCTTTACTTTGTATTCCTGGCACTGCTTTGCTTTTCCTTTTGCTACTTTCTTTTGTTCTGCTTTGCCTTGCCTGGCCATGCTTTGCTTTGCTTTGCTTTGCCTTGCTTTGTATTCCTGGCATTGCTTTGCTTTTCCTTCTCTGCTCTGCTTAGCTTCTCTTAACCCTGCTCTGATTTGCCTTACCTCGAACTTTTTCGCTTTGTTGTGCTTTTTATTGCTGTTTTTTTTTTTTTGTTTTATTTATTTATTTATTTATTTATTTATTTATTTATTTATTTATTTTCACTTCTTTCTCTTTCCTGGCACTGCTTTGCTTTTCCTGGCGCTACTTTCCTTTGCTCAGCTTTGCCTTCCCTGGCCGTTCTTTGTTTTGCTTTATAGGGCCGTGCTTGCCTTTGTTTAGCTTCGCTCTCCTCTGCCTCGCCTTGCTATGTTTTGCCTTTTCTGGATATGCTTTGCATCTATTTCTTTTATTATCATTATTATTTATTTATTTATTTATTTTTCTTTAAATGTTCATTACATTCTTTTGTTTTCCTTTTGGACCTATCTGATGTGTTTTTACAGGCCGTGCTTTCCTTTTGCAGGCCCTGGTTGTCACTGCTTTTCCCTATGCCTAGCAGGGCTTTTCCTTAGCAGGGTTTTACTCTGTCTTGCTCAGCTTTTATCCGCATTGCTCTGCTCTCCTGTGCCGTGCTAGGCTTCTTTTGGAGACCGTCTCACTGATTTTGCTGCTGAGTCGGTTGGTAAATTTCTGAACGCATAAACCGTCAGACACAGAACTTGGCCTCCCCGCAGCCCAGCCACTGTCCCCTCGGACCCAGCGCGTGGGGGCACTAGGCCTGGCCGCCCGACATGGTCCATACTTTGTCCCTAGCCATGCGGCGAGCCGCCAGGTGGGCCACACTGCTAGTTGTGTGTGTGAGGTTCTCAGAGACAGTAAGTAACTACATGATTCCCACAACTACGCTGGAAGAAATCCACAACAAACAACAACAACATGTATATAGATATATAAAACCAGCTAAAGCAAGACATGGTTCTTGCCGGCTGTCACAGTGGACTAGGAGCTGTGAAGAAGGCTGAGGAGGGGGCGATCAGGGTCCAGCCACTATCCAAGTCTGGCTGCCACCCGTACACAAAATGGAGCCGTCCGGTCTCCCCACAACAGGCCCTTGGAACCCAAAGGAGGGCTGGCCGCCAGCTCGCTACGTTCACTCTGCTTCTCTTTGTTTTGCCTTGGTCTGCTTTGCTTTGCTCTTGCTGGCACAGTTTTGCTTTTCCATACCTCCTTTCCTCTGCTGTTCTTGCCTCAGATTGCTTTGCTTTTTCTCTCCTGGAAATGCTGTGTTGTTCCTTGTGCTACTTTGCTTTGCTTTGCTTTGCTTTGCTTTGCTTTGCTTTGTTTTGCTTTTTCTTTCCTCAGCCTGCTACGTTTTTACTTGTGCGGTCATGCTTTATTTTTTATTTCTTTGCTTCGTATTCCTGTCAGTGCTTTGCTTTCCCTTCTCTGCTCTTCTGGACCTTTCTTAGCCTCGCTGTGCTTTGCTTTGCCTCAAAGTGCTTTCTTTCCTTGGCTTTCCCTTTCGTGGCACCGCTTTGTTTTTCCCTGTGCTCCTTTCCTTAGCTTTGCTGTCTTTATGAATGCATAAAGAAGTTCATGAAACTTGTTTCTGAACACACAGAAAAGTTAGCCGGCCCGCAGCCCGGCAGCTGTCCCCTCGGAGCTGGCGGGCACGGACAGGGATCTGGCTACCGGGCCAGGTCTATTTTGTTGCCCACCGTTGTCCGGAGAGCCAGCAGGTGGGCTCCGTTGCTATTCGTCTGGGGAGGGGTGTGGGTTGAGAACAACAATCAATAACTACTCGATTCCTAAAACGAAAGGGGGAAACAGACGGAGAAGACTATTATTATTCCTACTTCTACTATTTGTATTACGTTTTAATGATATTTATTTCTATTACTATTTAATACTTTTATTTCTAATAACTTTTTCGTAGTATATAATAATAGCATTATTGTTATTGTTGTTATTATTATTATTATTATTATTATTATTATTATTATTATTATTATTAATTTATATAACGATAAGCAGCTAAAGCAAAGCAGCCAGGCAGCCAGCCAAACTGAGTGGCACAGGTGGGGAGCCGTTCGCGGCCGAGCAGGAGCCTCTGACGTCAGAGCGAGAGCGAGAGGCGGCCCGAGGCAACCGGGGGCCGCTGCCACACCCTGGCCTTCTCAAACGCCCAGCTCCCCGTAAGCCAGCAACGGGCCCCTTTTCCTCTGGGGTGGGTGGGGGGTGCGATTTCGACTGACGCTAAGTTAACTCCGCATTTTGTTTTGGCAGCACCGTTTTGCTTTGCTTTGTGCTTTCCCTGGCCCTGCGTTGCTTCGCTTCGCTTTGTATTCAAGGTACTGCTTCGCTTTTCCTGGCCCTGTTTTACTTTGGATTTTCTCTTGCTGACCGTGCTTTGCTTTTCCTGGCCTCGCTTTGTTGCGTTTTGCTTGACTTTGTATTCGTGACACCGCTTTTCTTTCCCTGGACCTCCTTTGCTTTGGTTTTTCTCGCCCTTCTTTGCTTTGCTTTTGCTGGTCCTGCCTCGCTTTGTTTTGCTTGACGTTGTATTCAAGACACCGCTTTTCTTTTCCTGGACCTCTTTTGCTTTGGTTTTTCTCGCCTTTCTTTGTTTTGCTTTTGCTGGCCCTGCCTCGCTTTGTTTTGCTTGACGTTGTATTCAAGATACCGCTTTTCTTTCCCCCACCCCCCAGGAAATCCTTAGCTTAGTTTTTTTTTGTTTGTTTGTTTGTTTTTCCCCACCCTTCTTTGTTTTGCTTTTGCTGGCCCTGCCTTGCTTTGCTTTGCTTTACTTTGTATTCGTGACACCACTTTTCTTTTCCTGGACCTCTTCTGCTTTGGTTTTTCTTGCCCTGCTTGGCTTTGCTTTTCCTTTTGCCTCTTTCTTTTCCCTAGCAGGGCTTTGCTTTGTCTCGCTCTGCTTTGCGTTGCATTGCTCAGCTCTGCTTTGCCGTGCTAGGTAGGCTTCTTTGGCAGACCGTCGCACCGATTTGGGCGACGAGTCGATCGGTGTATTTATGAACGCATAAAGCCTCAGGCGCACACCGTGGCCTCCCTCCCCGCAGCCCGACGACTGTCCCCCGGGAGCTGGAGGGTGGCGACAGGAAGCCTGGCCACCCACCCAGCATGGTCTATTCCTCATCCCCCGCTGTCCGGCGAGCCGCCAGGTGGGTCCCGCTGCTGCTGTTCGTCTGGGGACGGGCTTGGGTGAGGTTTTTTAGGACGATAAGCGACATTACACGATTCCCGAAGATTTGGGTTCGTTTTGCTTTGCTTTCCTTTTCCTCGCTTTACTTATCGTCGCTCTTCCCCGCTTTGCTTTTCCCGCACCTGCTTCGACATGCTTTCCTTAGAGCTGCATCTTTCTGGGGGGTTTTGGTTTGTATTCCCGGCACCGATTTCCTTTTCTTTGCTCTGCTTTGCCGTTCCTACTCCGCTTTGTTTTTTGCTCTTTTGATGCGTTTACACACACAGGAACGCTGGGTCACCTACTTCGGCCTCCCCACAGCCCGCCAACCGTCCCTTCGCAGCTGGCAGGTGGGGGTGCGGGGGTCGGCCACCCAGCCAAGTCTATTCCAGGACCCCCGCTGACTGGGGAGCCGCCACCTGAGCTCAACTGCCGTTTGCCTGAGGAGGCTGGGGGGGGGGGGGGGGGGGGGGGGGGGTGTGAGGGGGAGCTGAGGACTAGGGGGGTGGGGGAGGTTTTGAAAGACGGTAAGGAATGACACGATTCCTGAAGCTACAGCGGAAAACAGGCAACAGAACTAACTAATAATAAACGTAAAGATAAGAGTAGTTATTTTGCAAAGCGGCTCAAGCAAAGCGGCCAGGCAGTCAGCCGCACTGAGCGGCACAGGTGGCGAGCCTCTGGCGGCCGAGCAAGAGCCTCTGACGTCAGAGCGAGCTGCGGCCCGAAGCAGCCGGGGTCCGGGGCCGCGCCCTCGCCTTCCCGACCGGCGCTGGCGCCCCGCCCCGCCCCGTCCACTGCAAAGGCTGCAAAGGGCGGAGGAGAGGGAGGGAGGGAGAAGTGGGGAGGGGGCGGAGGCGGCCATTGAAGTGCGTAGACGGCCGCTGTCAGATGCAGGCCGCCACGTCTACCCGTCCCTCCCACCCTCCGGGCCCCGTGGAGCGACCAGGTCTACTTCTCCCTCCTCCCCGCTCTCTCCCCCGCCCCCTCCCGCCTCGTGGAGCCACCAGGTCTACTTCTCCCTCCTCCTCCCCGCTCTCTCCCCCCCGCCCCCTCCCGCCCCGTGGAGCCACCAGGTCTACTTCTCCCTCCTCCTCCCCGCTGTCCCCCCGCCCCCTCCCGCCCCGTGGAGCCACCAGGTCTACTTCTCCCTCCTCCTCCCCGCTCTGTCCCCCCGCCCCCTCCCGCCCCGTGGAGCCACCAGGTCTACTTCTCCCTCCTCCCAGCTCTGTCCCCCCGCCCCCTCCTG
>NW_028181386.1:30000-167500 GCF_964211825.1 Aythya ferina | reverse complement strand
GGGACCCACGCGAGCAGCCGGGGACGCCCCCGGACGGACGCCTTCGGCCGCCGGCGGACCGCCCGCCGGCTTCTGGCCGCTCCCTCTCTCCACAGCTCTGAGCTCGCGGCTCGCTGCTGCTTTTCTCCGGCGACTCGCACGCGCGAGACCGCTTCTCGCTCGCCGGCGGGGAGGGCAGCTGGCTCGGCAAACCGCTGGCGGCTACCGCTCCGCACAACCCACGCCCGAGCCGACGCCACCGCCGACGCCGCGCGCCCCCTTCTCGCGCGCCGGCTCTCCAAGCCCCAAGCGCTCGCTCGACACCGCTGGCGGAGCAGAGTCCTCACTCTCTCCTATAGACGGACACAAAAGTCATTGCCTCACAAGCGGCGCACGTCCTTTTCCAGCCTACCGCGGCGAGGCAGCCGAGCGCAACCGACTTTTACCTCGACCTAACTGGAGGCACAGAGAAACAGCGACGCCTACCACCCCTTCCGAGCCGTGGCACGACCTGCTAGTCTACCTCCAGCCCCACGGCGGCCTTCCAAGTCCCGTCGGACACGCGGTAGACCTGGCCGCCGTTCCCTCCGCCCGACCGGCGGCTATTTCCTCCGCGCGGGTAGACCTGGCAACCTCAGGGGGACCCGCCGGCCGGGAACCGACGGCGCCGGCCCGCCTTCCTTCGCTTTTCCCACGGGCCCTTCCGGCACTTTTCCAGCCTTTTCGGGCTTTTTCGCACCTTTCCGGGAATTTCCGACGCTTTCCGCGCCATCGGACCCGCTCGGGAACCGCTCGACCGACCCGCGGACGTGCGCCTTCGCAAACGCGCGCGCGCGCGCGCTCCCGTCGCTGCCGGGCAGACCCCGACGCCGTTCTCGCGGCCGGACCTGCAGCGACCCCTACAGGTCGCCGCCGGCTAAGCAAACATGGCGACCGCGCGCGGGTAGACCTGGCGGCTGCTGTCCGCAGCGCTTAGACGAGGCGCCCGCGGCGCCCCGAGGCGGGGAACACCTGCCGGCCGGGAACCAACCCCGCCGTCCTTTCCCTAGCAGGGCTCTGCCTTGCCTTGCTCGGCTTTCATCCGCATTGCTCTGCTCTCCTGTGCCGTGCTGGGCTCCTCTCGGAGACCGTCCCGCGGGTTTTGATGCCGAGTCGATTGCTATAATTACGAACGCATAAACCGTCAGACACAGAACTTGGCCTCCCCGCAGCCCAGCGACCGCTCCCTCGGAACTGGCACGAGGGGGCAGCAGGCCTGCACACCCAGCACGGTCTTTTTTGGGAGTAACAACATGATTCCCACAACTACGCTGGAAGAAAGGCAACAATAAAGAAATAAACAGCTAAAGCAAGACATGGTTCTTGCCCAACGTCACGGTGGACCAGGAGATGTGAAGGAGGCTGGGGAGGGGGCGATCAGGGTACAGCCACTGTCCAAGTCTGGCTGCCACCTGCACACAACATGAGGGCCCTCCGGTCTCCCCCCAACAGGCACTTGGAACCCAAAGGAGGGCTGGCCGCCAGCTCGCTACGTTTGCTTTGCTTCTCTCTGTTTTGCTTTGCTCTGCTTTGCTTTGCTCTTGCTGGCACGGTTTTGCTTTTCCATACCTCCTTTCCTCTGCTGTTCTTGCCCCTGCTTTGCCTCAGAGTGTTTTGCTCTTTCTCTCCTGAAAATACTTTGCATTTCCTTGTGCTACTTTCCTTTGCTTTGCTTTTCCTTGCTCTGCTTTGCCTTCCCTGGCCTTGCTTTGTTTTGCTTTATCAGGCCATGCTTTCCTTGGTTTAGCTTTGCTTTATAGACCTGGCACTGCTTTGCTTTTCCTACCCGTGCTGTGCTTTGCCTTGCCTCAAAGTGCTTTGCTTTCCTTTGTTTGCTTTGTCCTCCCTGGTTATGCTTTGCTTTTCCTGGTGCTACTTTCCTTTGCTCAGCTTTGCCTTCCCTGGCCGTGCTTTGTTTTGCTTTACGGGGCCACGCTTGCCTTTTTTTACCTTTGCCTTGCTCTCTTTTGCCTCACCTGCTCCTGCTCTCACTTCCAGTTTCCGGCCATGCTTACCTTTGTTTTGCTTTACTTTGTATTCCTGGCACTGCTTTGCTTTTCCTTTTGCTACTTTCTTTTGTTCTGCTTTGCCTTGCCTGGCCATGCTTTGCTTTGCTTTGCTTTGTAGTCCTGGCATTGCTTTGCTTTTCCTTCTCTGCTCTGCTTAGCTTCTCTTAACCCTGCTCTGATTTGCCTTACCTTGAACTTTTTCGCTTTGTTGTGGTTTTATTTATTTTTTGATTGTTTGTTTGTTTTTATTTTTTTCTCATTAATATTTTTTTTTCTTTCTCATAACCAGCACTGCTTTGCATTTCCTGGTACTACTTTCCTTTGCTCTGCTTTGCCTTCCTGTGCTTTGCCTTCCCTGGCCTTGCTTTGTTTTGCTTTATCAGGCCATGCTTTCCTTGGTTTAGCTTTGCTTTATAGACCTGGCACTGCTTTGCTTTTCCTACCCGTGCTGTGCTTTGCCTTGCCTCGCCTCAAACTGCTTTGCTTTCCTTTGTTTGCTTTATCTTTCCTAGTTATGCTTTGCTTTTCCTGGTGCTACTTTCCTTTGCTCAGCTTTGCCTTCCCTGGCCATGCTTTGTTTTGCTTTATGGGGCCATGCTTGCCTTTGTTTAGCTTCGCTCTGCTCTGCTTTGCCTTGCTATGTTTTGCCTTTTCTGGACATGCTTTGCATCTATTTTTTTTTTTTGTTCTCATTATTTTTCCTTTTTTTTTTTTTTTAATTTAAATGTTCATTACATTCTTTTGTTTTTCTTTTGGACCTATCTGATGTGTTTTTACAGGCCATGCTTTCCTTTTGCAGGCCCTGGTTGTCACTGCTTTTCCTTATGCCGCTAGGTCTTTTTCTTAGCAGGGTTTTACTCTGTCTTGCTCAGCTTTTATCCGCATTGCTCTGCTCTCCTGTGCTGTGCTAGGTTTCTTTTAGAGACTGTCCCACTGGTTTTACTGGGCTAGCCGCAAGCTCCTTACGTTTGCTTTGCTTCTCTCTGTTTTGCCGTACTCCGCTTTGCTTTGCTCTTGCTGGCACAGTTTTGCTTTCCCATACCTCCTTTCCTCTGCTGTTCTTGCCCCAGCTTTGCCTCAGACTGCTTTGCTTTTGCTTTCCTGGCAATGCTTTGCTTTTCCTTGTGCTACGTTCCCTTGCTCTGCTTTGACTTGCTCAGCTTTCCCTTCCCTGGCCATGCTTTCCTTGGTTTACCTTTGCTTTACAGACCTGGCACTGCATTGCTTTTCCAAACCATGCTGTGCTTTGCCTTGCCTCAGACTGCTTTGCTGTCCTTTGCTTGCTTTGTCTTCCCTCGTTATGCTTTGCTTTACCTGGTGTTACTTTCCTTTGCTCAGCTTTGCCCTCCCTGGCCTTGCTTTTTTTTTTTTTTGCTTTACGGGGCCATGCTTTCCTTTGTTTGCCTTTGCTTTCCTCTACTTTGTTCTGCTATGCTATGCCTTTCCTGGTCATTCTTTGCATTTTTTTATTATTATTATTTTTTTTTTTTATTTATTTGATGTTCATTCCATGCTTTATGTTTTCCTTTTATATCTTTTTCTTGTGTTTTCTCTGGCCGTGCTTTGTTTTCCAGGCCTTGCTTGTCATTGCTTTTCCTTATGCCGCTAGGTCTTTTCCCTAGCAGGGCTTTGCTTTGTCTCGCTCAGCTTTCATCCGCATTGCTCTGCTCTCCTGTGCCGTGCTAGGCTTCCTTTGGAGACCGTCTCGCTGATTTTGCTGCTGAGTCGAATGGTAAATTTATGAACGCATAAACCGTCAGACACAGAACTTGGCCTCCCCGCAGCCCAGCCACTGTCCCCTTGGAACTGGAGGCCGGGTGCAGCAGGCCTGGCCGCCCGACATGGTCCATTCTTTGTCCCCAGCCATGCGGCGAGCCCTAACTGCTACTCGTGTGGTGATAGTGTTCAGTGACAATTTCAACGAGAATAAGTAACTACATGATTCCCACAACTACGCTGGAAGAAATCCACAACAAACAACAACAAAATGTATATAGATATATAAAACCAGCTAAAGCAAGACATGGTTCTTGCCGGCTGTCACAGTGGACTAGGAGCTGTGAAGAAGGCTGAGGAGGGGGCGATCAGGGTCCGGCCACTGTCCAAGTCTGGCTGCCACCTGCACACAACATGGAGCCCTCCGGTCTCCCCCCAACAGACACTTGGAACCCAAAGGAGGGCTGGCCACCAGCTCGCTACATTTTCTTTGCTTCTCTTTGTTTTGCCTTGCTCCGCTTTGCTTTGCTCTTGCTGGCACAGTTTTGCTTTCCCATACCTCCTTTCCTCTGCTGTTCTTGCCCCGGCTTTGCTTTGCTTTGCCTCAGATTCTTTTGCTGTTTCTTTCCTGGCAATGCTTTACTTTTCTTTGTGCTACGTTCCCTTGCTCTGCTTTGACTTGCTCAGCTTTCCCTTCCCTGGCCATGCTTTCCTTGGTTTACCTTTGGTTTACAGACCTGGCACTGCTTTGCTTTTCCTACCCGTGCTGTGCTTTGCCTTGCCTCGCCTCAAACTGCTTTGCTTTCCTTTGTTTGCTTTATCTTTCCTAGTTATGCTTTGCTTTTCCTGGTGCTACTTTCCTTTGCTCAGCTTTGCCTTCCCTGGCTGTGCTTTGTTTTGCTTTACGGGGCCACGCTTGCCTTTTTTTACCTTTGCCTTGCTCTCTTTTGCCTCACTTGCTCCTGCTCTCACTTCCAGTTTCCGGCCATGCTTACCTTTGTTTTGCTTTACTTTGTATTCCTGGCACTGCTTTGCTTTTCCTTTTGCTACTTTCTTTTGTTCTGCTTTGCCTTGCCTGGCCATGCTTTGCTTTGCTTTGCTTTGTATTCCTGGCATTGCTTTGCTTTTCCTTCTCTGCTCTGCTTAGCTTCTCTTAACCCTGCTCTGATTTGCCTTACCTTGAACTTTTTCGCTTTGTTGTGGTTTTATTTATTTTTTGATTGTTTGTTTGTTTTTATTTTTTTCTCATTAATATTTTTTTTTCTTTCTCATAACCAGCACTGCTTTGCATTTCCTGGTACTACTTTCCTTTGCTCTGCTTTGCCTTCCTGTGCTTTGCCTTCCCTGGCCTTGCTTTGTTTTGCTTTATCAGGCCATGCTTTCCTTGGTTTACCTTTGCTTTATAGACCTGGCACTGCTTTGCTTTTCCTATCCGTGCTGTGCTTTGCCTTGCCTCGCCTCAAACTGCTTTGCTTTCCTTTGTTTGCTTTATCTTTCCTAGTTATGCTTTGCTTTTCCTGGTGCTACTTTCCTTTGCTCAGCTTTGCCTTCCCTGGCCGTGCTTTGTTTTGCTTTATGGGGCCATGCTTGCCTTTGTTTAGCTTCGCTCTGCTCTGCTTTGCCTTGCTATGTTTTGCCTTTTCTGGACATGCTTTGCATCTATTTTTTTTTTTTGTTCTCATTATTTTTCCTTTTTTTTTTTTTTTAATTTAAATGTTCATTACATTCTTTTGTTTTCCTTTTGGACCTATCTGATGTGTTTTTACAGGCCATGCTTTCCTTTTGCAGGCCCTGGTTGTCACTGCTTTTCCTTATGCCGCTAGGTCTTTTTCTTAGCAGGGTTTTACTCTGTCTTGCTCAGCTTTTATCCGCATTGCTCTGCTCTCCTGTGCTGTGCTAGGTTTCTTTTAGAGACTGTCCCACTGGTTTTACTGGGCTAGCCGCAAGCTCCTTACGTTTGCTTTGCTTCTCTCTGTTTTGCCGTACTCCGCTTTGCTTTGCTCTTGCTGGCACAGTTTTGCTTTCCCATACCTCCTTTCCTCTGCTGTTCTTGCCCCGGCTTTGCTTTGCTTTGCCTCAGATTCTTTTGCTGTTTCTTTCCTGGCAATGCTTTGCTTTTCTTTGTGCTACGTTCCCTTGCTCTGCTTTGCCTTGCTATGTTTTGCCTTTTCTGGACTTGTTTTGCTTTTTTTTTTTTTTTTTTTTTTTTTTTTTTAAGTGTTCATTGCATTCTTTTCTTTTCCTTTTGGACCTTTTTAATGTGTTTTTAGAGGCCACGCTTTGCTTTTCCAGGCACTGGATGTCATTGCTTTTCCCTATGCCGCTAGGTCTTTTCCCTAGCAGGGCTTTGCTTTGTCTTGCTCAGCTTTCATCCGCATTGCTCTGCTCTCCTGTGCTGTGCTAGGCTTCCTTCGGAGACCGTCTCACTGATTTTGCTGCTGAGTCGATTGGTAAATTTATGAACGCATAAACCGTCAGACACAGAACTTGGCCTCCCCGCAGCCCAGCCACTGTCCCCTCGGAACCGGATTGTGGGGGCAGCAGGCCCGGCCAACCAACAAGGTCCATTCTTTGTCCCCAGCCATGCGGTGAGCCGCCAGAGGACCCCTAACTGCTACTCGTGTGGTGATAGTGTTCAGTGACAATTTCAACGAGAATAAGTAACTACATGATTCCCACAACTACGGTGGAAGAAATCCACAACAAACAACAACAAAATGTATATAGATATAAAACCAGCTAAAGCAAGACATGGTTCTTGCCCGGTGTCACAGTGGACTAGGAGCTGTGAAGAAGGCTGAGGAGGGGGTGATCAGGGTACAGCCACTGTCCAAGTCTGGCTGCTACCTGCACACAACATGGAGGCCCTCCGGTCTCCCCCCAACAGATACCTGGAACCCAAAGGAGGGCTGGCCGCCAGCTCGCTACGTTCGCTTTGCTTCTCTTTGTTTTGCCTTGCTCCGCTTTGCTTTGCTCTTGCTGGCACAGTTTTGCTTTCCCATACCTCCTTTCCTCTGCTGTTCTTGGCCCAGCTTTGCCTCAGAGTGTTTTGCTCTTTCTCTCCTGGAAATACTTTGCATTTCCTTGTGCTACTTTCCTTTGCTTTGCTTTTCCTTGCTCTCCTTTGCCTTCCCTGGCCGTGCTTTCCTTTGCTTTATCAGGCCATGCTTTCCTTGGTTTAGCTTTGCTTTATAGACCTGGCACTGCTTTGCTTTTCCTACCCCTGCTGTGCTTTGCCTTGCCTCAAACTGCTTTGCTTTCCTTTGTTTGCTTTGTCTTCCCTGGTTATGCTTTGCTTTTCCTGGTGCTACTTTCCTTTGCTCAGCTTTGCCTTCCTTGGCCGTGCTTTGTTTTGCTTTACGGGGCCATGCTTGCCTTTTTTTTACCTTTGCCTTGCTCTCTTTTGCCTCACCTGCTCCTGCTCTCACTTCCAGTTTCCGGCCATGCTTACCTTTGTTTTGCTTTACTTTGTATTCCTGGCACTGCTTTGCTTTTCCTTTTGCTACTTTCTTTTGTTCTGCTTTGCCTTGCCTGGCCATGCTTTGCTTTGCCTTGCTTTGTATTCCTGGCATTGCTTTGCTTTTCCTTCTCTGCTCTGCTTAGCTTCACTTCACCCTGCTCCGATTTGCCTTAACTACATGATTCCCACAACTATGGTGGAAGAAATCCACAACAGACAACAACAAAATGTAAATATATATATAAAACCTGCTAAAGCAAGACATGGTTCTTGCCGGGTGTCACAGTGGACTAGGAGCTGTGAAGAAGGCTGAGGGGTGGGCGATCAGGGTCCAGCCACTGTCCAAGTCTGGCTGCCACCTGTACACAACATGAGAGCCCTCCGGTCTCCCCCCCACAGACACTTGGAACTCAAAGGAGGGCTGGCCGCCAGCTCGCTACGTTTGCTTTGCTTCTCTTTGTTTTGCCTTGCTCCGCTTTGCTTTGCTCTTGCTGGCACGGTTTTGCTTTTCCCTACCTCCTTTCCTCTGCTGTTCTTGCCCCAGCTTTGCCTCACATTGCTTTGCTTTTGCTTTCCTGAAAATGCTTTGCTTTTCCTTGTGCTACCTTTCTTTGTTCTGCTTTGCCTTCCCTGGCCATGCTTTCCTTTGCTCTGCTTTGATTTGCTTTGCCTTTCATCTTTTATTCTTTTTTTTTATTATTTTTTTTTTTTCATGTTTCTTGCATGATTTGTTTTCATTTTGGACCTCTCTGATGTGTTTTTACAGGCCGTGCTTTCCTTTTCCAGGCCCTGGTTGTCACTGCTTTTCCCTATGCCTAGCAGGGCTTTTCCTTGTCTCGCTCAGCTTTCATCCACATTGCCCTCCTCTCCTGTGCTGTGCTTGGCTTCCTTTGGAGACTGTCTCACTGATTTTGCTGCGGAGTCGAATGGTAAATTTCTGAACGCATAAACCGTCAGACACAGAACTTGGCCTCCCCGCAGCCCAGCCACTGTCCCCTCGGAACCGGCGCGTGGGGGCAGCAGGCCTGGCCGCCCCATATGGTCCATACTTTGTCCCTAGCCATGCGGAGAGCTGCCAGGTGGGCCACACTGCTAGTTGTGTGTGTGAGGTTCTCAAAGACAGTAAGTAACTACATGATTCCCACAACTACGGTGGAAGAAATCCACAACAACAACAAGAACAAAATGTATATAGATATATAAAACCAGCTAAAGCAAGACATGGTTCTTGCCGGCTGTCGCAGTGGACTAGGAGCTGTGAAGAAGGCTGAGGAGGGGGCGATCAGGGTACAGCCACTGTCCAAGTCTGGCTGCCACCTGCACACAACATGGAGCCCTCCGGTCTCCCCCCCACAGACACCTGGAACCCAAAGGAGGGCTGGCCGCCAGCTCGCTACGTTTGCTTTGCTTCTCTTTGTTTTGCCTTGCTCCGCTTTGCTTTGCTCTTGCTGGCACGGTTTTGCTTTTCCATACCTCCTTTCCTCTGCTGTTCTTGCCCCGGCTTTGCTTTGCTTTGCCTCAGATTCTTTTGCTGTTTCTTTCCTGGCAATGCTTTGCTTTTCCTTGTGCTACGTTCCCTTGCTCTGCTTTGACTTGCTCTGCTTTCCCTTCCCTGGCCATGCTTTCCTTGGTTTAGCTTTGGTTTACAGACCTGGCACTGCTTTGCTTTTCCTACCCGTGCTGTGCTTTGCCTTGCCTCGCCTCAAACTGCTTTGCTTTCCTTTGTTTGTTTTATCTTTCCTAGTTATGCTTTGCTTTTCCTGGTGCTACTTTCCTTTGCTCAGCTTTGCCTTCCTTGGCCGTGCTTTGTTTTGCTTTATGGGGCCATGCTTGCCTTTTTTTACCTTTGCCTTGCTCTCTTTTGCCTCACCTGCTCCTGCTCTCACTTCCATTTTCAGGCCATGCTTACCTTTGTTTTGCTTTACTTTGTATTCCTGGCACTGCTTTGCTTTTCCTTTTGCTACTTTCTTTTGTTCTGCTTTGCCTTGCCTGGCCATGCTTTGCTTTGCTTTGCTTTGTATTCCTGGCATTGCTTTGCTTTTCCTTCTCTGCTCTGCTTAGCTTCTCTTAACCCTGCTCTGATTTGCCTTACCTTGAACTTTTTCGATTTGTTGTGGTTTTATTTATTTTTTGTTTGTTTGTTTGTTTTTATTTTTTTTCATTAATATTTTTTTTCTTTCTCTTTCCCAGCACTGCTTTGCATTTCCTGGTACTACTTTCCTTTGCTCTGCTTTGCCTTCCTGTGCTTTGCCTTCCCTGGCCTTGCTTTGTTTTGCTTTATCAGGCCATGCTTTCCTTGGTTTACCTTTGCTTTATAGACCTGGCACTGCTTTGCTTTTCCTACCCGTGCTGTGCTTTGCCTTGCCTCGCCTCAAACTGCTTTGCTTTCCTTTGTTTGCTTTATCTTTCCTAGTTATGCTTTGCTTTTCCTGGTGCTACTTTCCTTTGCTCAGCTTTGCCTTCCCTGGCCATGCTTTGTTTTGCTTTATGGGGCCATGCTTGCCTTTGTTTAGCTTCGCTCTGCTCTGCTTTGCCTTGCTATGTTTTGCCTTTTCTGGACATGCTTTGCATCTATTTCTTTTTTTTGTTCTCATTATTTTTCCTTTTTTTTTTTTTTTAATTTAAATGTTCATTACATTCTTTTGTTTTTCTTTTGGACCTATCTGATGTGTTTTTACAGGCCATGCTTTCCTTTTGCAGGCCCTGGTTGTCACTGCTTTTCCTTATGCCGCTAGGTCTTTTTCTTAGCAGGGTTTTACTCTGTCTTGCTCAGCTTTTATCCGCATTGCTCTGCTCTCCTGTGCTGTGCTAGGTTTCTTTTAGAGACTGTCCCACTGGTTTTACTGGGCTAGCCGCAAGCTCCTTACGTTTGCTTTGCTTCTCTCTGTTTTGCCGTACTCCGCTTTGCTTTGCTCTTGCTGGCACAGTTTTGCTTTCCCATACCTCCTTTCCTCTGCTGTTCTTGCCCCAGCTTTGCCTCAGACTGCTTTGCTTTTGCTTTCCTGGCAATGCTTTGCTTTTCCTTGTGCTACGTTCCCTTGCTCTGCTTTGACTTGCTCAGCTTTCCCTTCCCTGGCCATGCTTTCCTTGGTTTACCTTTGCTTTACAGACCTGGCACTGCATTGCTTTTCCAAACCATGCTGTGCTTTGCCTTGCCTCAAAGTGCTTTGCTGTCCTTTGCTTGCTTTGTCTTCCCTGGTTATGCTTTGCTTTACCTGGTGTTACTTTCCTTTGCTCAGCTTTGCCCTCCCTGGCCTTGCTTTTTTTTTTTGCTTTACGGGGCCATGCTTTCCTTTGTTTGCCTTTGCTTTCCTCTATTTTGTTCTGCTATGCTATGCCTTTCCTGGTCATGCTTTGCATTTTTTTTTTTTTATTATTATTATTTTTTATTTATTTGATGTTCAATCCATGCTTTATGTTTTCCTTTTATATCTTTTTCTTGTGTTTTCTCTGGCCGTGCTTTGTTTTCCAGGCCTTGCTTGTCATTGCTTTTCCTTAGGCCGCTAGGTCTTTTCCCTAGCAGGGCTTTGCTTTGTCTCGCTCAGCTTTCATCCGCATTGCTCTGCTCTCCTGTGCCGTGCTAGGCTTCCTTTGGAGACCGTCTCGCTGATTTTGCTGCTGAGTCGAATGGTAAATTTATGAACGCATAAACCGTCAGACACAGAACTTGGCCCCCCCGCAGCCCAGCCACTGTCCCCTTGGAACTGGAGGCCGGGTGCAGCAGGCCTGGCCGCCCGACATGGTCCATTCTTTGTCCCCAGCCATGCGGCGAGCCGCCAGGGGACCCTTAACTGCTACTCGTGTGGTGATAGTGTTCAGTGAGAATTTCAACGAGAATAAGTAACTACATGATTCCCACAACTACGCTGGAAGAAATCCACAACAAACAACAACAAAATGTATATAGATATATAAAACCAGCTAAAGCAAGACATGGTTCTTGCCGGCTGTCACAGTGGACTAGGAGCTGTGAAGAAGGCTGAGGAGAGGGCGATCAGGGTACGGCCACTGTCCAAGTCTGGCTGCCACCTGCACACAACATGGAGCCCTCCGGTCTCCCCCCAAGAGACACTTGGAACCCAAAGGAGGGCTGGCCACCAGCTCGCTACATTTTCTTTGCTTCTCTTTGTTTAGCCTTGCTCCGCTTTGCTTTGCTCTTGCTGGCACAGTTTTGCTTTCCCATACCTCCTTTCCTCTGCTGTTCTTGCCCCGGCTTTGCTTTGCTTTGCCTCAGATTCTTTTGCTGTTTCTTTCCTGGCAATGCTTTGCTTTTCTTTGTGCTACGTTCCCTTGCTCTGCTTTGCCTTGCTATGTTTTGCCTTTTCTGGACTTGTTTTGCTTTTTTTTTTTTTTTTTTTTTTTTTTTTTTAAGTGTTCATTGCATTCTTTTCTTTTCCTTTTGGACCTTTTTAATGTGTTTTTAGAGGCCACGCTTTGCTTTTCCAGGCACTGGATGTCATTGCTTTTCCCTATGCCGCTAGGTCTTTTCCCTAGCAGGGCTTTGCTTTGTCTTGCTCAGCTTTCATCCGCATTGCTCTGCTCTCCTGTGCTGTGCTAGGCTTCCTTCGGAGACCGTCTCACTGATTTTGCTGCTGAGTCGATTGGTAAATTTATGAACGCATAAACCGTCAGACACAGAACTTGGCCTCCCCGCAGCCCAGCCACTGTCCCCTCGGAACCGGATTGTGGGGGCAGCAGGCCCGGCCAACCAACAAGGTCCATTCTTTGTCCCCAGCCATGCGGTGAGCCGCCAGAGGACCCCTAACTGCTACTCGTGTGGTGATAGTGTTCAGTGACAATTTCAACGAGAATAAGTAACTACATGATTCCCACAACTACGGTGGAAGAAATCCACAACAAACAACAACAAAATGTATATAGATATAAAACCAGCTAAAGCAAGACATGGTTCTTGCCCGGTGTCACAGTGGACTAGGAGCTGTGAAGAAGGCTGAGGAGGGGGTGATCAGGGTACAGCCACTGTCCAAGTCTGGCTGCTACCTGCACACAACATGGAGGCCCTCCGGTCTCCCCCCAACAGATACCTGGAACCCAAAGGAGGGCTGGCCGCCAGCTCGCTACGTTCGCTTTGCTTCTCTTTGTTTTGCCTTGCTCCGCTTTGCTTTGCTCTTGCTGGCACAGTTTTGCTTTCCCATACCTCCTTTCCTCTGCTGTTCTTGGCCCAGCTTTGCCTCAGAGTGTTTTGCTCTTTCTCTCCTGGAAATACTTTGCATTTCCTTGTGCTACTTTCCTTTGCTTTGCTTTTCCTTGCTCTCCTTTGCCTTCCCTGGCCGTGCTTTCCTTTGCTTTATCAGGCCATGCTTTCCTTGGTTTAGCTTTGCTTTATAGACCTGGCACTGCTTTGCTTTTCCTACCCCTGCTGTGCTTTGCCTTGCCTCAAACTGCTTTGCTTTCCTTTGTTTGCTTTGTCTTCCCTGGTTATGCTTTGCTTTTCCTGGTGCTACTTTCCTTTGCTCAGCTTTGCCTTCCTTGGCCGTGCTTTGTTTTGCTTTACGGGGCCATGCTTGCCTTTTTTTTACCTTTGCCTTGCTCTCTTTTGCCTCACCTGCTCCTGCTCTCACTTCCAGTTTCCGGCCATGCTTACCTTTGTTTTGCTTTACTTTGTATTCCTGGCACTGCTTTGCTTTTCCTTTTGCTACTTTCTTTTGTTCTGCTTTGCCTTGCCTGGCCATGCTTTGCTTTGCCTTGCTTTGTATTCCTGGCATTGCTTTGCTTTTCCTTCTCTGCTCTGCTTAGCTTCACTTCACCCTGCTCCGATTTGCCTTAACTACATGATTCCCACAACTATGGTGGAAGAAATCCACAACAGACAACAACAAAATGTAAATATATATATAAAACCTGCTAAAGCAAGACATGGTTCTTGCCGGGTGTCACAGTGGACTAGGAGCTGTGAAGAAGGCTGAGGGGTGGGCGATCAGGGTCCAGCCACTGTCCAAGTCTGGCTGCCACCTGTACACAACATGAGAGCCCTCCGGTCTCCCCCCCACAGACACTTGGAACTCAAAGGAGGGCTGGCCGCCAGCTCGCTACGTTTGCTTTGCTTCTCTTTGTTTTGCCTTGCTCCGCTTTGCTTTGCTCTTGCTGGCACGGTTTTGCTTTTCCCTACCTCCTTTCCTCTGCTGTTCTTGCCCCAGCTTTGCCTCACATTGCTTTGCTTTTGCTTTCCTGAAAATGCTTTGCTTTTCCTTGTGCTACCTTTCTTTGTTCTGCTTTGCCTTCCCTGGCCATGCTTTCCTTTGCTCTGCTTTGATTTGCTTTGCCTTTCATCTTTTATTCTTTTTTTTTATTATTTTTTTTTTTTTCATGTTTCTTGCATGATTTGTTTTCATTTTGGACCTCTCTGATGTGTTTTTACAGGCCGTGCTTTCCTTTTCCAGGCCCTGGTTGTCACTGCTTTTCCCTATGCCTAGCAGGGCTTTTCCTTGTCTCGCTCAGCTTTCATCCACATTGCCCTCCTCTCCTGTGCTGTGCTTGGCTTCCTTTGGAGACTGTCTCACTGATTTTGCTGCGGAGTCGAATGGTAAATTTCTGAACGCATAAACCGTCAGACACAGAACTTGGCCTCCCCGCAGCCCAGCCACTGTCCCCTCGGAACCGGCGCGTGGGGGCAGCAGGCCTGGCCGCCCCATATGGTCCATACTTTGTCCCTAGCCATGCGGAGAGCTGCCAGGTGGGCCACACTGCTAGTTGTGTGTGTGAGGTTCTCAAAGACAGTAAGTAACTACATGATTCCCACAACTACGGTGGAAGAAATCCACAACAACAACAAGAACAAAATGTATATAGATATATAAAACCAGCTAAAGCAAGACATGGTTCTTGCCGGCTGTCGCAGTGGACTAGGAGCTGTGAAGAAGGCTGAGGAGGGGGCGATCAGGGTACAGCCACTGTCCAAGTCTGGCTGCCACCTGCACACAACATGGAGCCCTCCGGTCTCCCCCCCACAGACACCTGGAACCCAAAGGAGGGCTGGCCGCCAGCTCGCTACGTTTGCTTTGCTTCTCTTTGTTTTGCCTTGCTCCGCTTTGCTTTGCTCTTGCTGGCACGGTTTTGCTTTTCCATACCTCCTTTCCTCTGCTGTTCTTGCCCCGGCTTTGCTTTGCTTTGCCTCAGATTCTTTTGCTGTTTCTTTCCTGGCAATGCTTTGCTTTTCCTTGTGCTACGTTCCCTTGCTCTGCTTTGACTTGCTCTGCTTTCCCTTCCCTGGCCATGCTTTCCTTGGTTTAGCTTTGGTTTACAGACCTGGCACTGCTTTGCTTTTCCTACCCGTGCTGTGCTTTGCCTTGCCTCGCCTCAAACTGCTTTGCTTTCCTTTGTTTGTTTTATCTTTCCTAGTTATGCTTTGCTTTTCCTGGTGCTACTTTCCTTTGCTCAGCTTTGCCTTCCTTGGCCGTGCTTTGTTTTGCTTTATGGGGCCATGCTTGCCTTTTTTTACCTTTGCCTTGCTCTCTTTTGCCTCACCTGCTCCTGCTCTCACTTCCATTTTCAGGCCATGCTTACCTTTGTTTTGCTTTACTTTGTATTCCTGGCACTGCTTTGCTTTTCCTTTTGCTACTTTCTTTTGTTCTGCTTTGCCTTGCCTGGCCATGCTTTGCTTTGCTTTGCTTTGTATTCCTGGCATTGCTTTGCTTTTCCTTCTCTGCTCTGCTTAGCTTCTCTTAACCCTGCTCTGATTTGCCTTACCTTGAACTTTTTCGATTTGTTGTGGTTTTATTTATTTTTTGTTTGTTTGTTTGTTTTTATTTTTTTTCATTAATATTTTTTTTCTTTCTCTTTCCCAGCACTGCTTTGCATTTCCTGGTACTACTTTCCTTTGCTCTGCTTTGCCTTCCTGTGCTTTGCCTTCCCTGGTGTCCTGGTTTCAGTTAGCACAGAATTAATTTTCTTCCTAGTAGCTGGTGGAATGCTGTGTTTTGGCTTAGAATGAGAAGAGTGCTGATAACACCCCGATGCTTTAATTGTTGCAGAGCAGTGCTTATACTAAGCCAAGGACATCTCAGCCTTTGCTCTGTCCTGCCAACGGGCAGGCTGGGGGGGTGCAGTAAGAGCTGGGAGGGGACAGACCCAGGACAGGTGACCCAAACTAGCCAAAGGGGTATTCCATACCATCTGACGTCATGCTAAACAATATATAGGGGTGGCTAGCCGGGGGGAGGGGGCCGGACTGCTCGGGGTTAAGCTGGGCATCGGTCAGCGGGTGGTGAGCAATTGCATTGTGCATCACTTGTTTGTACATATTATTAGTAGTAGTACTATTATCATCATTGTATTATTATTATTATTATTATTATTATTATTATTTTCCTGTCTTATTAAACTGTCTTCATCTCAACTCACGAGCTTCACTTTCCATTTCTCTCCCCCGTCCCAGAGAGGGAGGGGGGAGGGTGAGCGAACGGCTGCGTGGTGTTTAGCTGCCAGCCGGGTTAAACCACGACACCTGGCCTTGCTTTGTTTTGCTTTATCAGGCCATGCTTTCCTTGGTTTACCTTTGGTTTACAGACCTGGCACTGCATTGCTTTTCCAAACCATGCTGTGCTTTGCCTTGCCTCAAAGTGCTTTGCTGTCCTTTGCTTGCTTTGTCTTCCCTGGTTCTGCTTTGCTTTACCTGGTGTTACTTTCCTTTGCTCAGCTTTGCCCTCCCTGGCCTTGCTTTTTTTTTTTTTTTGTGCTTTACGGGGCCATGCTTTCCTTTGTTTACCTTTGCTTTCCTCTACTTTGTTCTGCTATACTATGCCTTTCCTGGTCATTCTCTGCATTTTTTTATTATTATTATTTATTTTTTTTTTATTTATTTGATGTTCATTCCATGCTTTATATTTTCCTTTTATATCTTTTTTCTTGTGTTTTCTCTGGCCGTGCTTTGCTTTTCCAGGCCCTGGTTGTCACTGCTTTTCCTTATGCCGCTAGGTCTTTTCCCTAGCAGGGCTTTGCTTTGTCTCGCTCAGCTTTCATCCGCATTGCTCTGCTCTCCTGTGCCGTGCTAGGCTTCCTTTGGAGACCGTCTCACTGATTTTGCTGCTGAGTCGAATGGTAAATTTCTGAACGCATAAACCGTCAGACACAGAACTTGGCCTCCCCGCAGCCCAGCCACTGTCCCCTCGGAACAGGAGGCCGGGTGCAGCAGGCCTGGCCGCCCAACATGGTCCATTCTTTGTCCCTGGTCATGCGGCGAGCCACCAGGGGACCCTTAACTGCTACTCGTGTGGTGATAGTGTTCAGTGACAATTTCAACGAGAATAAGTAACTACATGATTCCCACAACTACGCTGGAAGAAATCCACAACAAACAACAACAAAATGTATATAGATATAAAACCAGCTAAAGCAAGACATGGTTCTTGCCGGCTGTCACAGTGGACTAGGAGCTGTGAAGAAGGCTGAGGAGGGGGCGATCAGGGTACGGCCACTGTCCAAGTCTGGCTTCCACCTGCACACAAAATGGAGGCCCTCCGGTCTCCCCCCCACAGACACTTGGAACCCAAAGGAGGGCTGGCCGCCAGCTCGCTACGTTTGCTTTGCTTCTCTTTGTTTTGCCTTGCTCCGCTTTGCTTTGCTCTTGCTGGCACGGTTTTGCTTTTCCATACCTCCTTTCCTCTGCTGTTCTTGGCCCAGCTTTGCCTCAGAGTGTTTTGCTCTTTCTCTCCTGAAAATACTTTGCATTTCCTTGTGCTACTTTCCTTTGCTTTGCTTTTCCTTGCTCTCCTTTGCCTTCCCTGGCCATGCTTTCCTTTGCTTTATCAGGCCATGCTTTCCTTGGTTTAGCTTTGCTTTATAGACCTGGCACTGCTTTGCTTTTCCATACCTCCTTTCCTCTGCTGTTCTTGCCCCGGCTTTGCTTTGCTTTGCCTCAGATTCTTTTGCTGTTTCTTTCCTGGCAATGCTTTGCTTTTCCTTGTGCTACGTTCCCTTGCTCTGCTTTGCCTTGCTATGTTTTGCCTTTTCTGGACTTGTTTTGCTTTTTTTTTTTTTTTTTTTTTTTTAAGTGTTCATTGCATTCTTTTCTTTTCCTTTTGGACCTTTTTAATGTGTTTTTAGAGGCCACGCTTTGCTTTTCCAGGCACTGGATGTCATTGCTTTTCCCTATGCCGCTAGGTCTTTTCCCTAGCAGGGCTTTGCTTTGTCTTGCTCAGCTTTCATCCGCATTGCTCTGCTCTCCTGTGCTGTGCTAGGCTTCCTTCGGAGACCGTCTCACTGATTTTGCTTCTGAGTCGATTGGTAAATTTATGAACGCATAAACCGTCAGACACAGAACTTGGCCTCCCCGCAGCCCAGCCACTGTCCCCTCGGAACCGGATTGTGGGGGCAGCACGCCCGGCCAACCAACAAGGTCCATTCTTTGTCCCCGGCCATGCGGTGAGCCGCCAGAGGACCCCTAACTGCTACTCGTGTGGTGATAGTGTTCAGTGACAATTTCAACGAGAATAAGTAACTACATGATTCCCACAACTACGGTGGAAGAAATCCACAACAAACAACAACAAAATGTATATAGATATAAAACCAGCTAAAGCAAGACATGGTTCTTGCCCGGTGTCACAGTGGACTAGGAGCTGTGAAGAAGGCTGAGGAGTGGGTGATCAGGGTACAGCCACTGTCCAAGTCTGGCTGCTACCTGCACACAACATGGAGCCCTCCGGTCTCCCCCCAACAGATACCTGGAACCCAAAGGAGGGCTGGCCGCCAGCTCGCTACGTTCGCTTTGCTTCTCTTTGTTTTGTCCTAGCTCTGCTTTGCTTTGCTCTTGCTGGCACAGTTTTGCTTTCCCATGCCTCCTTTCCTCTGCTGTTCTTGGCCCAGCTTTGCCTCAGAGTGTTTTGCTCTTTCTCTCCTGGAAATACTTTGCATTTCCTTGTGCTACTTTCCTTTGCTTTGCTTTTCCTTGCTCTCCTTTGCCTTCCCTGGCCATGCTTTCCTTTGCTTTATCAGGCCATGCTTTCCTTGGTTTAGCTTTGCTTTATAGACCTGGCACTGCTTTACTTTTCCTACCCGTGCTGTGCTTTGCCTCGCCTCAAACTGCCTTGCTTTCCTTTGTTTGCTTTGTCTTCCCTGGTTATGCTTTGCTTTTCCTGGTGCTACTTTCCTTTGCTCAGCTTTGCCTTCCTTGGCCGTGCTTTGTTTTGCTTTATGGGGCCATGCTTGCCTTTTTTTACCTTTGCTTTGCTCTCTTTTGCCTCACCTGCTCCTGCTCTCACTTCCATTTTCAGGCCATGCTTACCTTTGTTTTGCTTTACTTTGTATTCCTGGCACTGCTTTGCTTTGTCTTTTGCTACTTTCTTTTGTTCTGCTTTGCCTTGCCTGGCCATGCTTTGCTTTGCTTTGCTTTGTATTCCTGGCACTGCTTTGCTTTTCCATACCTCCTTTCCTCTGCTGTTCTTGCCCCTGCTTTGCTTTGCTTTGCCTCAGATTTCTTTGCCTTTTCTTTCCTGGAAATGATTTGCTTTTTCTTTTTCTACATTCCCTTGCTCTGCTTTGACTTGCTCAGCTTTGCCTTCCCTGGCCATGCTTTCTTTTGCTTTATCAGGCCATGCTTTCCTTGGATTAGCTTTGGTTTATAGACCTGGCACAGGTCTATAAACTGGCCTTGCTCTCACCTGCAGGTACATTTATATCCATTCACCGCAAATCTTTGGACCCAGCCACACAGCCAGTTTTTAACCCAATGAAACGTAATTCTTTCCAGGCCTTCAGCAGCCAGATCCTCTGGAAGAATGCTGTGGGAAATGGTTTCAAAAGCCTTATTGAAGTTTAGGTAGACCACATCCACAGCCTTTCCCTTGTCCACTGAGCACATCACCTTCTCATAGATTTAGATCTGATTTGTCAAGCAGGTCCTGCTTTGATAAACTCAACTGGGCTTATCAAAGGGCCTGATCAGCTGGTTGTCCTGTTGTGTGATGGTACTCAAGATAATCTGCTCCATGAGTTTCCCTGGCTCAGAGGTCAGACTGACAGGCCTGTAGTTCTCGGATCATCCTTCTGTCTCTTCTTGTAGATATCCATCATATTTGCTAGTTGACAGTTGACAGGGACCTCCCCTGATAGCCAGGACTGCTGAAAAATGATGGAAAATGGCTTGGTGAGTACTTCAGCCAGCTCCCTCAGTACCAATGGGTGGATCCCATCTAGCCCCCTATACGTCTGCATATCTGGGTGGAGTAGCAGTTCTCTAACCATTTCCTCATGGATTATGAGAGCTTCATTCTGTTCGAGGTCCTTATCTACCAGCTCAGGGGCAGAGTATCAGGGTAACAACTGGTCTTGCTGCAAAACACTGAGGTAAAGAATGCACTGAGTACCTCAGCCTTTTCATCATCTCTTTTAATTCAAATGAACAAACAAACAAAAACCATTTTTATTGTCTTTAACAGTAATAGACATATTGAGCTCCAGCTGGGTTTTGGCCATTCTAATTTTTTTTCTTTGCCCAGCCTAACAACATTTAGGACTCCAGAGAAAATGATAGGGCTTCAGAGAAAATGACAGCATACATGAGAAGCACAGAAAAAATGGAACTGGGCAACCTTCCATCCTCTACCCTTCTGTGAGCCTGTTCTGCAGCTCCATTCAACTAGTTACTCCTCTACTGTTCACACTCTCCTACAACTGCTGATACTGTTATCTTGTGAGAGCACAATTAGAATGAGACATCTCCCTGCAGATATTAACAGCTGACAGAATGTGGCATCTGTCCAGAGGAACCTTGAGAACTGCAGGATTTTCCCTATACAAACTTCTTGACATTGAGAAGGAGAAGAGCCCAGTCCTGCACTGGAGGAAGAGGAACCCCACACATCAGGGCAGACTGGGACTGTGCTGAGTGAGCAGTGCCCAGGGCACCACGAGGGATGCCATACGAGCAGTAGTGCCTGCTCACCAGGAACCAGGCCAGCTTCCTACAGAGCTGCCTTATGAGGAGCATAGCCACCAAGAAGATCTGGATTGTCAGACTCAGCTCACATCCAGTGTGACACCACATGGACAAGTGTCTACAGCTAGCTGGTAAAGAGGTACATGGGAGTCCCTACAATATCCTGATCTGGAGAGGAGCTAGGGCTATGGAAAGGCTGAAAGTCCCAACAGGACCCAGGTCTTTGTGTCTATGGCTATGGCTGTTGTCTCTGCCAGTGAGACCTACGAGGAGAGAGCACCAGGGCCTCATTGTCTCCTTGCCCCTACCCATGAACCAGGAAGGGGTTGTACCATTCTCCTGAACTTGGCAATGCACATCCCCATCTCCTACTGCCCCAGGAAGAGCCCTGAGCAAGGTGTAAAGGGAAAGGTTCTCTCTCCCAGAGGCAGGGTGTCAAGGTTTGGCCCTTGTGCTTGGTGAAACGCATCCACTTCGTCTACACCTCAGTGTCACCTTCACATTGCCTTTGTCTCCTTGTCCTCACTGCCTCCAATGTTCTACTCTAACGAGCTCCGAGGGGGAGCTGTGTCAGTGCTGGCCATCAGGGGGACACTCCAGGAAATATACATCTGACATGGACTTCTGAAGAGATGTCTTCAATTGTCTCTTAGTACTTGAGGTCTGTGGGCTCATCATCAAAGCCCCCAGAGGAGTAATTACAATGCCTTGGGTTGCTGAGCTGGGCCGGGCTCCTGGGACAGAGAGAGCTCCTGGCAAGAGGCCCTGGTGCAGAGAGACAGCTCTGCCCAAGAGCAGCTCCTCTGCAAAGTGCAGTAGGGCTGGGGGCTCTGACCACAGCTGGCATGGGGAGAGGAGAGAAGGAGAGAGGGCTTGGAGGCAGTTGGGAGAGGGAGGATGCTGAGCGCTGACCGCAGGAGAAATCTGCACAGCCCTTGACGAGGTAAGTGTCTGGCTGCAAGGCCATGCAGCTGCAGGTCCTGGAAGGGTCTCCTCCTGGGTCTTGTTTCTGGGAAGGCAGTGGACAATGCAGTAGGCTTTGAGAGTCCTGCTGGATTGCACTGAGAGGTGAGGACGTCTGGCAGAAGCCCCTTGGAGTGCCCTAAGCCAGGTGCCCCCAGTCAGACCAGAACACCCTGCCGTGGCCACCTATGCCAGGCTCTCTGTCAGCTACCCCGTAGCTCCTGCAGCCATGGAGGTGCCCCTTGGCAGGGTCCTGTTGGTGGCAGGGTGCTGCAGGGCAGCGCTGAGCACAGCCGCATGGGATGGGGTCTGTGAGCATGGGCAGGGGGAAAGAAGAGGTGGTTGCAGATCAGAAGCTCCCGGCAGGAACAGCTGCAGGCAGCAGAGAGAGGGGCAGGCGGCCAGAAGGAGCTGTTGCTAGAAACGCTGTGGAAGGGGGGATTCGGGCACCTCGTGGCCATGCCCTGCAGTGCAGATGCCTTCTCCTTGAGCAGTCCCTCCCTGGCTTCCTCTCCCCTTGCATCCCATGGGCTGTGGGGCAGGCCTGGCCAGCAGAGCAGGCAGAGCTCAAACGAGGAGAAGCTCTCAAGCTCCTTCTGGCTTGCTGTGGCTCTCCTCAATTAGCAGCCATCTAATTTTTTTTTTATTTTTTTTTTTTTCCTCAGGGAAACACCAGAGTGGGATGGTCCTGTAGCTCAGAGGAATGACAAAAGTGACAGAGCTGCACTGGTCAGTCTTCACCAAGGCACGGTCCCTTTGCCTCCTGGCACCCACAGGATTTCTCTGGGAGTGCACAGGTAATGTAAGGGAGTTCAAGCATCCAACACCTGTCATAAGCATTAGAAGTGTTATTGAAAGCTAAATTAAAAAAAAAAGGGGGGGGGCAAAAAAAAAAAATAAAATACCTGCAGCTCTGCTCTGCATTGGGTTGTTGACAACAACACTGAAAAGCTCATGGATGTGCCAAGTGGACGGCACTTGAGTTTCTCCCATCTTCCTGCTTCCATCCTGCAGCACAGCAGGAAGGACTCCTCTGGAGCCCACAGCAGCCCCTGCTCCCAGTGCCACTATCAGCCAGCACCAGCTGGAGCTCAAGCAAGAAAGCTGCAGAAAGGTTCTCCTGCAAACAAATGCTCGGGCTGGGGGTGCTCTAAGGCTTGTAATAAGTCTCCCTCAGAGAAGTGTGTACTAACTTGTTCTGCCTTATCCTCTTCAACAGACAGCTGTGTTTAATGTCAGCAAATGCCCAACGTCAGCACCGTGAGTGAGTTCCTCCTGCTGGCATTCGCAGACAAGCGGGAGCTGCAGCTCCTGCACTTCGCGCTCTTCTTGGATATCTACATGGCTGCCCTCCTGGGCAACGGCCTCATCCTCACCGCTGTAGCCTGCGACCACCGCCTCCACACCCCCATGTACTTCTTCCTCCTCAACCTCGTCCGCCTCGACCTGGGCTGCATCTCCACCACTGTCCCCAAAGCAACAGCCAATGCCCTCTAGGACACCAGGGCCATCTCCTATCAAGGCTGTGTTGCACAAGTCCCTTTCATAGTCTTCTGTTTTGATGCAGAGTATTCCCTTCTCACTGTCATGGCCTACGACCGTTACGTTGCCATCTGCAAGCCCCTGCATTATGAGAGCCTCCTGGGCAGCAGAGCTTGTGCCCAGATGGCAGCAGCTGCCTGGGGCAGTGGCTCTCTCCAAGCTGTTCTGCACATGGCCAACACATTTTCCCTGCCCCTCTGCCACGGCAACGCTGTGGACCAGTTCTTCTGTGAAATCCCCCAGATCCTCAAGCTCTCCTGCTCAGATGCCTACCTCAGGGAAGTTGGGGCACTTGTCTTTACTCTTTCTTTAGTATTTCTTTGTTTTGTTTACATTGTGGTGTCCTATATGTTGATCTTTAGAGCGGTGATGAGGATGCCCTCTGAGCATGGCCAGCACAAAGCCTTTTCCATGTGCCTCCCTCACCTGGCTGTTGTCTCTATGACTGTCAGCACTGGTTTGTTTGCCTACCTGAAGCCTCCTTCCGTCTCTTCCCCATCCCTAGACCTGGCAGTGGCATTTTTGTACGTAGTGATGCCTCCAGCAGTGAATCCTGTAATCTACAGCATGAGGAACCAGGAACTGAAAAATGCTCTCAGGAAATTACTTTCATACATACTTCTTAAGCATCATTAATATGCTCACCAGCCTAAAAATACTGAGCGAATATCTCACAAAATATTTTCTGATTTTTTTTATTTTTTTTATTTTTATTTTTTAACGTGTGATAGTATTATTTTAATTTAAGGGAATTTCTTCTTATCCTCCTACATATTGATTTTTATTTTGACCTAGTCATCTACGGTACTTCAAGAACCAATCTTCCAGTGTAGATAAAGACAATAAAGAAGCCATTAGATATTCACAGCTCTCAGATCCCATCTCATTCTCCCAATGGAGAAGGGGCTCAAGGCCAAAAGCACTGCTGTCACATTTAGGAATAGCTCAGCTGGCCATTGGGGCTGCCCATCACTACTCAGTGGGGCAATCTGGAGCTTCACGGACTGGAATCTGGAGCCGCTCTGTGCCTGGGCCAGGCCTCTTGTGCTGGCCCTGTGGGACACAGATACTCTGTGCTAGGGATCTCCCAGGCAAGAGACCAGGGCTCCTGCAGCTTCATGGACCTCCATCGCCTGAGCCATGGCTGGCCCCAGCCTGGGGACTGCTGGGGAGGCCCAGAGCCGCTTTTGTCCCAGCAGCTGAGGTACCTTGCGAGGGGCTGGGGCTGTGGTGGCCATGCCCAGAGCCCTGCAGCAGCCTGCAGTGGGCACTGCCCTGGGGCCAGCCCAGCCTGGGCTGCTGGGCTGGGCTGGGCATTGCCCAGCAAAGGGCAACAGCAGCGTCAGGGAGTGGTGGCAGCATGCAGGGGAGGGCTCCCAGCAGGGCTTGGTGCTGCAGAGCCAGGACTGCGTGAAGGGAGCCCAGAGCTGGAGGGGCAGGGGAGAGGAGGCTGCACTGGGCCCTTGCTGACCTGGTCAAAGCAGAAAGGGGGCCCAGGGCATTTGCCCCCTCACCGCAGCCTGCCAGGACCTGCAACGCACTAATGGAGTGTCCAGGGCCAGCCAGCCCCTGCATGGGGATCTGCTGCCCGCCTTGCCCTGGCCCTCTCCAGCGCCCTCCTTGCTGCTCTCTGATACACGCCAGCACCTCCCAGTGCGTGCCATCCAGCACATCTGCTGAGGGCCAGTGCGGTTGCTGCTGGGGCAGGGAGCTCAGCATGGCCCTTGAAGCCCCCTGCCCTGGACCTGCCTCTCCCCTTGGCCTCAGCCCCGGCCCCGGCCTTGTCTCTGCTGGCAGGAGTGCTCTTGGCATGCACTTCCTGGCCTCCCCTCACCAGCGTACAGCTGCTGCCCACTCACGCTGCTGGCACAAATTTGTCCTCACCAGCAGCACCACCCCTTGGGCTGCTTCTCCTGGTGTTGCACACACCACTGTCTTGACTCCTTGTCTCTGCTGGGCCCCACCTTCCACACCCAGATGCGTCCCTTGGCTGTCATCGCCTTCTCCCCTGCCACATGGGGTGACAGTGCCATAGTGGGACATGTTTCCAGTGGGCCGTCTACCAGACACAGTAATGAATACTATGAGCAGGACTAAAGGGGTCTTGCTTCCAGCCAGGGGGACGCAGGGAGGAAAGGGACAACTGGGTTTACTGGACTGTGTATATTTAATGGCCTGGCACATCAGACCCACAAATGTATCAGGCTCTACTGGACACCGGTGCACAGTGTACCCTAACGCCATCAAGACTTAAAGAGGTAGAACCCACCTATATTTCTGGAGTGACAGGGGGATCCCAAGAGTTAACTGTTTTGGAGGCTGAAGTGAGTCTAACTGGGGAGGAATGGCAAAAACACCCCATTGGGACTGGCCTGGAGGCTATGTTCATCCTCGGAGTATACTGCTTCAGGAGAGTGTAAGGAATGTTTCAGCAATTCGTGTCAATAGAGAGCTTGAAGGGTAAACCTTGAGTCTCTGATATCTGGGGGGGGGTTCAGAATAACTGCTAACTATTATGACTATTGCATGGGACACTACACTAGTCTCTGTATCTGGCCAAGAGATTAAGGACAAGGGGAAAGCTGAAGGACAACTGAAAGAGAAAGCTTGCATGGGACTCTGCACAAGTCTCTGACATCTGGCCAAGATGAACAAAGAGGAAGGAAAAGAAAAAAGCCTGGGAGGAAGACTATGAGCCTTCAGCATGAGAGAACCCCCAGAGGGACCACTGGAGACTGCTACTCATGTGCCATTGGGAGGGTTCAGATTCTGGGAACTAATTATAGTAACCCTGCCTTTACTAGAAGTAGTAATGAATATGTATTAGCCTAGGAGCATAAAAACCAGCTGCTTGATGTAACTGGTGTGCATCTTGGTTGAGCAGAGACTCCTGGTGCACCCAGTGCTGTTTGCTTACCTCTATTCGCTTAAAAATTTGTAAACTTTAATTGTAATTCTATTTGGGACTTAGTCATTTATTACAAGAGAGTACTTCGAAGTTCCAGAGGGCACTACTGGTGGGGCTTTGGCATCGCTGCCTTGGAGACTGGGGACAGTAAACAGTTGTCTACCTTGCTTGGCCTTCCACAGAATCCTTCTGTTGTGGGTTTGCTGAGGGTTGAAGAACAGCAGGTGCCAATGGCTACCATGGCGGCGCACCTGAGGCAGCATCATATCACAGAATCACAGAATCACAGCATTTCTAAGTTGGAAGAGACCTCAAGATCATTGAGTCCAACCTCTGACCTAACACTAACAGTCCCCACTAAACCATATCCCTAAGCTCTACATCAAAACGTCTTTTAAAGACCTCCAGGGATGGTGACTCCACCACTTCCTTGGGCAGCCTGTTCCAATGCCTAACAACCCTTTTGGTAAAGAAGTTCTTCCTAAGATCCAACCTAAAACTCCCCTGGCACAACTTTAGCCCATTCCCCCTCGTCCTGTCACCAGGCACGTGGGAGAACAGACCAACCCCCACCTCTCTACAGCCTCCTTTAAGGTATCTGTAGAGAGCGATAAGGTCGCCCCTGAGCCTCCTTTTCTCCAGGCTGAACAAGCTCAGCTCCCTCAGCCGCTCCTCGTAGGACTTGTTCTCCAGACCCCTCACCAGCTTCGTCACCCTTCTCTGGACTCGCTCAAGCACCTCGATGTCCTTCTTGTAGTGAGGGGCCCAAAACTGAACACAGTACTCAAGGTGCGGCCTCACCAGAGCTGAGTACAGGGGGACGATCACCTCCCTAGCCCTGCTGCAAAACTGTTTCTTATGCAAGCCAGGATGCTGTTGGCCTTCTTGGCCACCTGAGCACACCTCTGGCTCATATTCAGCCGACTATCAACCATCACTCCCAGGTCCTTCTCTGCCTGGCAGCTCTCCAACCATTCATCTCCCAGTCTGTAGCTCTGCTTGGGGTTATTGTGCCCCAGGTGCAGGACCCGACACTTGGCCTTGTTGAACTTCATGCAGTTGACCTCAGCCCATCGGTGCAGCCTATCCAGATCCTCCTGCAGAGCTTTCCTACCCTCAAGCAGATCGACACACGCACCTAGCTTGGTGTCATCTGCAAACTTACTGAGGGTGCACTCAATGCCCTCATCCAGATCATCAATGAAGATATTAAAGAGGACCGGCCCCAGCACTGAGCCCTGGGGAATGCCACTAGTGACTGGCCTCCAACTGGACTTGGCTCCATTCACCACGACTCTTTGGGCCCGGCTATCCAGACAGTTTCTAACCCAACGAAGTGTGTGCCAGTCCAAGCCAAGAGCAGCCAGTTTCTTGAGGAGAATGCTGTGGGAAATGGTGTCAAAAGCCTTGCTGAAGTCAAGGTAGACCATATCCACAGCCTTGCCCTCATCCACCCAGCACGTCACTTTGTCATAGAAGGAGATCAGGTTCATCAAGCAGGACCTGCCTTTCATAAACCCATGCTGACTGGGCCTGATCGCCTGCTTGCCCTACAAGTGCTGCGTGATGACTCTCAAGAGAATCTTCTCCATGAGCTTTCCTGGCACTGAGGTCAAACTGACAGAATTGTAGTTTCCTGGGTCTGCCCTCCGGCCCTTCTTGTAGATGGACGTCACGTTTGCTAGCCGCCAGTCAACTGGGACCTCCCGCGATCGCCAGGACTGCTGATAAATGATGGACAGTGGCTTACCCAGCTCCTCTGCCAGTTCTCTCAGTACCCTTGGGTGGATCCCATCCGGCCCCATCAACTTGTGCACATCCAAGTGCCGTAGCAGGTCACCAACCAGTTCTTCGTGGATTATGAGGGCCACATCCTGCTCCCCATCCCCTTCCACCAGCTCAGGGTACTGGGTATCCAGAGAACAACCGGTATTGCCGCTAAAGACTGAGGCGAAGAAGGCATTGAGCACCTCCGCCTTTTCCTCATCTCTTGTAACTAGGTTTCCCCCCGCATCCAGTAAAGGATGGAGATTCTCCTTAGTCCTCCTTTTTGTGTTGATGTATTTATAAAAACGTTTTTTGTTATCTTTAACGGCAGTAGCCAGATTGAGCTCCAGATGAGCTTTGGCCTTTCTAATTCTGTCCCTGCACAGCCTCGCAACATCCTTATAGTCCTCCCTAGTGGCCTGCCCACTTTTCCAAAGATTATAAACCCTCTTTTTTCTCCTAAGCTCAAGCCACAATTCTCTGTTGAGCCAGACCGGTCTTCTTCCCCTCCAGCTCGTCTTTGGGCACATGGGGACAGACTATTCCTGCGCCATTAAGATTTCCCTCTTGAAGAGCGCCCAGCCTTCCTGGACTCCTCTGCCCTTCAGAACTGCCTCCCAAGGGACTCTACCAACCAGTGTCCTCATCAGCACAAAGTCAGACCTCCAGAAGTCCAATACAGTGGTTTTACTGGTCCCCTTCCTGGCCTTGCCAAGAATAGAGAACTCCACCATTTCGTGGTCACTCTGCCCAAGACAGCTCCCGACAATCACATCCTCCACCAGTCCTTCTCTGTTTGTGAAGAGAAGGTCTAGTGGGGTGCCACCCCTGGTAGGCTCACTAACCAGCTGCGTCAGGAAGCTATCTTCCACGCTCTCCAGAAACCTCCTAGACTGCTTTCTCAGGGCTGTGTTGTGCTTTCAGGATATGTCAGGGAAGTTGAAGTCCCCCATGAGAACAAGCACTGAAGATTTTGCAACTTCTGTCAGCTGCCTGTAGAATTCCTCATCTGTCTCCTCATCCTGGTTTGGCGGTCTATAACAGACCCCGACCAGGACGCTAGCCTTGTTGTCCCTGCCGATCCTAACCCAAAGGGACTCGACCTTGTCATTCCCAGCCTCGAGTTCCACAACCTCGAAAGACTCTCTAATATAGAGAGCCACACCACCACCCCTTCTGTGCTGCCTGTCCCTTCTGAAGAGCTTATAGCCAGTCATTGCAGCACTCCAGTCATGAGACTGGTCCCACCACGTCTCCGTGATGGCAACCAAGTCGTAGCCTGCCTGCCGCACGATGGCTTCCAGCTCCTCCTGTCATGCTAACTTCCAGCTCCTCCTTATCATGCTAACCGGGACTCCCTGATTGCCATCCATGAGCTAGTTCATTGACTGGAGAGCCAAGGTGTAGCTGTAGAACTTGGTAGCCTGGTTTAGTGATGGACTTGTCAGTACTAAGGTAAAGATGCATGACCTGGGTTACACATCCTTGAGCAGTGTAAGGCAAAATGCAATTCTTTTTGCCTTCTGCATCTATAGCACAGGAAGCATGACTTTGCCCTACTCTATTGACTGGGCAGGTCTTTTCATATTACTCTGTTTATGTTTCTGTTACTGGAAGGGCACAATTTCCCAAAAGAGGCCTAGCTTGTGGGTACAACTACAGCCACTTGAAGAAATATTTTCTTTACTTTTCTTCCAGAGTTTTCCACAGAAGACCAATGAGAGACCATGGATGTCCAGGTGTTTACTAATATTCAAGCTGAATTTCTCAGATTCCAATGGTTATTTCAATTATTTTATTTTATTTTATTTTATTTTATTTTATTTTATTTTATTTTATTTTATTTTATTATTTTTATTTAATTTAATATATTTTATTATTTATTTTGTTCCCAAAGAACACCTGACTTTTCTTAGAAAGGGTTTCATGTGTTGGGCTGGGCTGCAGTTACAGGGACAAAGACCACTGCTGGCAGTGGAGGTGTAAGACCTCCAGACTCTGCTTTTTCTCCTGATAGAGGTCTCCAAAGAAGTCACCCTGGATGAACAGCAATAGAAGAATGATGCTCAAAACTGAAATGCAGCAAAATTCAGCCTTTAAAAACAGAAAAAATTGTATTAGGTGCTTTTGGAAATCTTCTTTCTTAAATATACCATGAAAGTTCTGCAATTAGCTGCACAAGGCGTGAAGGTTAGAAGAAAACTATGGAAGAGATGTTAGGAGTTTCTTCATTTTAATGGAGAAACGCGCCAACACCTTCTGCCTTCTCCTCTGCAGGCTGTCCTATGCTGTCCCACACTTTGCCCTATTTCCTGGAGTCTGCAGAACCCCCTTCTCAGTTCACCACCTTGCTCTCATCCCTTGATTTCACCCATGAATCGTCAACCCTCACCAGCTGTTCCTTGAAACACAAAGCCATGGTCTGATCAGAGAGTCACCTCTGACACCGCGGCTCAGCCCTTTGAGGGACATTTCTTCTTCCTCATGGCCAATGCGTAACTTCCAAGGTACACTCCCTGGAAGTCTTTCTCTCCTGCTCTTTCCTACTACTAATGGAAGCTCCGTCAGGATGGAACCATTCCTAAAAGGCATCCCAACCCATCAGGCTCCTTGCAGCCTGGCAGCCAACCAGACACATGTCACCTCAGCAGCATCTTCCAAGCCATGGGCCTGCTGATGGCCTTGCAGCTTCTTGGCTACACACAGCCAAGCTTTGTGCCTCCTGCTGTGCAGTCATGGACTCAAGCAGAAGGGACAGGACAACCCATATGGGGGCCTTCTTTCTGTCTGGGTCCTCCTGGGTCTGGAGGCAGAGGGGATCCCCCAGTCAGCATGCCAACCAGGTGCCTTCTGCTGGCCTAGCAGGGCCACTGGCAGATGTCAGCTGGAAAGTACAGATCCCAGGGAGAAGGCAAGGCTGACCTGTCAGCTTCAGAAAGAAGTGACCTCACAGTCCCTTTCCGTGACATGTTCCTGCTGCTGCCCTATCCACTGCAGAGACAGAAGTGACCTCACAGTCCCTGCCACAGTCACATTCCTCCTGCTGTGACAGGAGATCCTGAGGTAGAGCTGGCAGTGCTGCTGTGCAGAGCCAGGGACTGTGATGCCCTGGGACCCCCGGGAATGCTGCTCGGGGGGGCAGCAGACCCAACTCCTTGGGGATCTCTGCTGCTGAGCCCCTCTCCATCTGCCCTGATGGCTCAGCAGCATAGGGCTGTGCTTGGAAGGACCATGGGGTGTCTCTAAGGGCACAAAGGGCAGGCATGTGCTGCACCAGACCTTGCCCACGGCACTTCAAAATGCTTATCCTCAGTTACTCTGCAGTCTTATGGGCCTTTGCCTGATGACTCTTCACCACCAGTTCTGGCATTGCAGAGCCCTGCTTTAGCCCATTGTCTCCTCAAATTCGCCTTTTCCTTTACCAAAACCTTTTTTGGATGATCACTCATTTTATGAGGTTCTAATCACTGCCCACTGAACACCTTGTTCCTGCAGATCTTCTGACTTCTCCTGGCAGCTCCAGATTCCTCTCCAGGCCTGCATCAGCCATCAGCCCCGCTGCAGGGGGTGTAGTCCCATGCAGATGAATCCAGTTGTCTACTTTGGCAAGTGCCACCATAAAGAGAGCTCTTGGTGCAGTCCTTGATCCCTCACAGATCACCCTGGGATTTTCAGCCTGTGTTCTTTACTCCATGAAGAGGCCCAGAAAACAGAAGAGCAGGGAGGAACCCCTTCTCTCTATTCCAGACAGTAGCATTGGAAGAGGCATCCAGGCTTCTTGGTTTGCCCTGAACAGCCCCTTTTGTTACTGTTTGGTTTTTGTTTGGTGCTAGCAGGGAGGCCAGCTGTGACAGAGGACTGCACAGTGCCTGCTGCTGCCTGCTGGGACACGGATGCCACTGCAGAGACAACAGGACTGGCATCAAATTACATGAGATATAAAGTCTAACCCAAATACAAGAAACACAAGAGACCAATGTGGAAGCCAAAAGAAAGCAGCAGTGAAAAGGCCACATCCTGCTGCTGGCCATGGCTCCAGGGAAGCAGCAGCCCCGACCCGGAGGCAGCAGAGAGGCAGAACCCAGCGGGCAGTGAGGGGCAGCCCCGGGGGCCACCGGGGCTGCTCGTTCATGTGTCAGCTGGGCTCTTGTCCCTGAGCCCCTCCTGCGTGCCGGGGTTTGCTCCCCCAGCTCCAGAGGAGATGGGAAGACGTGGCAGCTGAGACCAATGAATTTCTGCTGGATTCTTTATTGTCTTTATCTACACAGGAAGCCTGGTTCTATAGGTAAATCTTTAACAAGTAGAAGGCTAAGAATAATATTATTTATATCAGAAACAATAGTTAGTGAAAATAATAACACAGACAAATGTAAACTAAGAAAAAAATTCTGAGAAAAATAGGTGTTTCTGATTATAGGCTAATTGTTATAGGTGAAGAAGCTGAAGAACATGTATTGAAATGGCGTCTTCACTGCATCCTTTAGTTCCAGGTTCCTCATGCTGTAGATGAGGGGGTTCACAGCTGGAGGCACTGGTGATGGGAAGAGATTGCAGTTGAGACCAATGAATTTCTCCGGGTTTCTTTATTGTCGTTATTTAAACATGAATATTGATTGTAAAGGTATTTGAAATTATTGACTTAATAATAATAATAATAATAATAATAATAATAATAATAATAATAATAATAATAAACTAAGAGACTTAGAATAACATTAAATCAAAGCCACAAGTTAGAGGAAATAATAATAAAGAAAATTACTTTCTAGAATTTGCATGGAGTCTTTTTTTCAGAAATCCTGTGTGTCCTGTTAGTATTATATGCACATTATTTCTGCTGAAGAAAGATGTATTCAAATAGTTTCCTTACTGCATGCTTGATCTCCTTGTTCCTCATGCTGTAAATGAGGGGGTTCACTGCTGGAGGCAACACTGAGTATAGAACAGCCACCACCAGATACAGGGATGGGGAAGAAATGGAGGGAGGCTTCAGGTAGGCAAATATGCCAGTGCTAAGAAACAGGGAGACCACAGCCAGGTGAGGGAGGCACATGGAAAAGGCTTTGTGCTGGCCATGCTCAGAGGGCATCCTCAGAACTGCCCTTAAAATCTGTACATAGGACATCACAATGAAAACAAAACAACCAAAAACTAAAGAAACACTAAAGACAAGTGCCCCAACTTCCCTGAGGTAGGCACCTGAGCAGGAGAGCTTGAGGATCTGGGGGATTTCACAGAAGAACTGGTCCACAGCGTTGCCGTGGCAGAGGGGCAGGGAAAATGTGTTGGCCATGTGCAGGACAGCATTGAGAAAGCCACTGCCACAGGCAGCTGCTGCCATCTGGGCACAAGCTCTGCTGCCCAGGAGGCTCCCATAATGCAGGGGCTTGCAGATGGCAACGTAGCGGTCGTAGGCCATGATGGTGAGAATATAAAACTCTGCTGTAATCAAGATGACAAATATAAAGACCTGTGCAGCACAGCCTTGATAGGAGATGGCCCTGGTGTCCCAGAGGGCATTGGCTGTTGCTTTGGGGACAGTGGTGGAGATGCAGCCCAGGTCGAGGCGGACGAGGTTGAGGAGGAAGAAGTACATGGGGGTGTGGAGGCAGTGGTTGCAGCCTACGGCAGTGAGGATGAGGCCGTTGCCCAGGAGGGCAGCCAGGTAGATGCCCTGGAAGAGTGCGAAGTGCAGGAGCTTCTGCTCCCGCATGTCTGCAAATGGCAGCAGGAGGAACTCACTCACAGAGCTGCTGTTGGACATTTACAGGTTCTGCCACGGAGTCCTGCTCAAGACAGAGGAAGACTATTTACCACAGAATTATGTGAGAGGAATAATTTCCATTTCTCTTTTAAGCCTCCCTCTGCAAATATCCGTAGACCTTTGGCGGGTCTTTTTCATGCCATATTAGTGATGCTGCCTTAGGGCCTCCATGGGAGCAGGCAACTCTGCTCTGGACAATGCAGGAGTCAGTCCTGACCTACAGCAAGAGATGAAGAACATAGGTGGATTTATATTTTCTATATTATGTTCTAGCTGCCCCACCACACCTGAGGACTGTCTGTAAGGCATAAATCCTGGGCACTTCTGTTGCATTCCAAGTGAAATCCTGTGAATCGTCAGAGGCAAAAGTACTGTCCCTTTAGTTCAGGTTGTACTTTCAGAGGGGACAGCCGATCTGTCTATAGAGGCTGGTCTCTTCTGCTGGCATGTGTATGAGCTGTAGGATAATTATGCTCACATGTTCACCTGAAAAGAAGCAGGACACTGCTGAATCCAGGCTCAGAGTGCACATCTCCAGACACCTCACCCTGTCCCTGTATTTGCCATTCCCCAAGCACACCGAGGGTTCACTTCATATGCATGTGAAACCCCATCCCCAGCCAGAATCACAGAATTGCAGGGGTTGGAAGGGACCTCAAGAGATCATCTGGTCCAACCCCCCTGCCAAAGCAGGTTCCTTAGAGCAGGCTGCCCAGGTAGGCATCCAGACAGGCCTTGAATATCTCCAGAGAAGGAAACTCCACAACCTCCCTGGGCAGCCTGTTGCAGAGCTCTGTCACCCTCACCGTGAAGAAGTTCTTTCGCATGTTGGTGCGGAGCTTCCTGTGCTCCATGTTTTGGCTATTTGCTCCATGTTCTGTCCCCACAAACCACTGAAAAAAGGTTGGCCAAATCCCTCTGTCTCCCACACTAAGATATTTGTAAACATTGATGTCGTGGTTTAACCCGGCCGGCAGCTAAACACCACACAGCCGTTCGCTCACCCTCCCCCCTCCCTCTCTGGGATGGGGGAGAGAAATGGAAAGTGAAGCCCGTGAGTTGAGATAAAGACAGTTTAATAAGACAGGAAAATAATAATAATAATAATAATGATAATAATAATACAATGATGATAATAGTACTACTAATAATAATATGTACAAACAAGTGATACACAATGCAATTGCTCACCACCCGCTGACCGATGCCCAGCCTAACCCCGAGCAGTCCGGCCCCCTCCCCCCGGCTAGCCACCCCTATATATTGTTTAGCATGACGTCAGATGGTATGGAATACCCCTTTGGCTAGTTTGGGTCACCTGTCCTGGGTCTGTTCCCTCCCAGCTCTTACTGCACCCCCAGCCTGCCTGTTGGCAGGACAGAGCAAAAGGCTGAGATGTCCTTGGCTTGGTAGAAGCACTGCTCTTCAACAATGAAAACATCGGGGTGTTATCAGCACTCTTCTCATCCTAAGCCAAAACACAGCATTCCACCAGCTACTAGGAAGAAAATTAACTCTGTTCTAACTGAAACCAGGACAATTGATAAGATCCCCTCTCAGTCTTCTCTTCTCAAGGCTGAACAGACCCAGGTCTCAGCCCTTCCTCATAGTGAGGATGCTCCAGGCCCCGTATCATCTTTGTGGCCCTCCGCTGGACTCTTTCCAGGAGATCCCTGTCTTTCTTGCACCAGGGAGACCAGAACTGGACACAGCACTCCAGGTGAGGCCTGACCAAGGCAGAGTAGACAGGGAGGGTCACCTCCCTTGACCTGTCTCCAAGCTTCTTTTAATGCCTGGAAACAAGAACAGCAGCAGCACGGCCAGGTGGAGAAGCCAGGAGGAACACCAGCGTGCTGCTGCCAGGGGAGGCAAGGCCAGGGAGGGACAGACGGACACTCAGCAGACCCTCCTGTGCTGCAGCTCTGCCTGCAGAGGAGGCAGCTCCTGCTCATTGCAAATGCTGTGTGCTCTGCTTTGGCCTGCAGACACCTCTCAAAGACAGGGCACTGGGTATCACAGAGGGTTTGCAGCTCCTAAGGTCAGCTAGGATAAAACCTGAGAGGACCACAATGATGATGTTGGTGCAGTCTGTGGGATGAGGTGTGGGAAGGGACTTCACAAAGTTAATCACTGGCACTTTGATTTGTCAATGCAATGCTCCAGGAGTCTCAGTCTGCTGTACAAACCCAATAATCCATTACTATGAAATCTGCCTCCCCTCCATGGCAGGAATCTCAAAACACAGACTGCAGAAAAAGCCTTACCCTTCAGATAAACCAAGCGTCAATCTTCCTCTTGAAATGCTTCCTCATAATGCCATTCTCTAAAGCACTTCAGAAACAGAGAGACCCATCCTGACAGATACTATCAGCCATCAGATGTGCCAGCTGTAGAAGACCCTCTGGCAACCCCACCTGCATTGCCCTGCTGCCAGAGACTCACAGTGTCAAGAGCCTGCAGATGTGTCCTACCACACGCTGCCCTCTGCTGTTGCGCTCCTCACTGCCTCCAAGCCCTCTCTCCTCTCCTCTCCCTGTGCCACCTGCGGTCAGAGCCCCCAGCCCTGCTGCGCTGTGCAGAGGAGCTGCTCCTGGGCAGAACTGTCTCTGTGATGCACTGCCCACTTGCTAGGAGCTCCCCTTGGACCCAGGAGCCCGGCCCAGCTCAGCAGCACAGCACCTGCTTTGCTTGCTTGCTCTGTGCCGTTGGGCTCCCTCAAGGTGTCCCCAAGGCCTCAGGGCTGACAGCACCTGAAGGCAGCAGGGTCTTTGCTGGGGTGTGGTGTTTGAGGCAGACCGAATTCATCACCGACTGCCCTTCTCTGAACACAGGAAGGATGACTTTTACAAGGGTGATTTGTGCTTTTAGACTGTGGTTGTCAAACATGTTGTGCTTTAACCTGTCAGGCACCTCAACACCACACAGCTGTTAGCTCACACCCACCCCTAAAAAGACAATGGGTTGAAATAAAGATAATGTAAAAGGACAGAAAATGAAGAGATAGGAATAACAGTAACAATACTAATAATAAATAATAATAAACTTTATTTTTATTATTGTTATATGTATAAAGCAAGTGATGAACCGTGAATTGCTCATCACACACTGACCGATGCCCAACCTTTCCCCAAGCAAGGGTCCCACAGAACCTGGACAGCCTGCATTAGGCTCTCGTGTGCAGGTCCTTTGACCTTACTTTGTTATAGGGCAATAGAGGTTTTCAGAAGGATTTGGAACATTTGCTTCCCTTTCTCAAATACTTCTGCTGTGTTGCCCCATGTGATGGGGCATCAGTATGTTGGAAGTGTTCAGGAGCTTCCCTGTGTTCCAGGGCAGTCTGGATCAGCCCATGGCAAAAGTAGCCCTGGGGCAGTTGATTCCAGGTGGGCAGGACACCCCTCCATGTGAAAGCTAAGTGTGGCCTTCGTACTGCCACCAAAGGGATGGAGAAAAATGCATTAGCAATATTAATTGTGGCATAGCACTTGGCTGCCTTTGACTCCAGTTCGTACTGAATGAAGTTCTAGCATGCCTGGCACAGCATCACTCAGTGGTGGTGGGACTTCATTCAAGCCACAGAAGTGCACCGTTCTCTTCCACTCACCATTAGAATTTTGCACTGTCCATATGGGACTATTAAAGAGTGAGAGAGTATTGCTGATCACTCCGTGGCTCTCCAGCTCATAGATGGGACTCAGGGAGTCTCTGTTAGTGCAATATTGCCTCAGGTGCACTGTTGTGGTAGCGATTGGCACCTGCTGCTCATTGGCCATCAGCACCTCCACTGCAGAAGGGTCCTGTGAAAGAGTGGGCAAGGTAGACAACTGTTTCCTGTCCTCTGTCTCCAAGACAGCTATGCCATAAGCCCACCAATACCCTTGTGGACCTTTGAAGTACCTGCTCCTGAAGTAGTCTACGCCAAGGTTACACAGAGCCTCCAGGCCAGTCCCAATGCGTTGCATTTTCCACTCCCCCATTAGACTCACTTCAGCCTCCAATACAGTTAAGTCTTGTGTTTGATGTGCCAGGCCAATAATCCTCAAAGTCCAATATACCTGATTGTCCTCTCCCTCCCCCAGGGTGAAAGCTGTGCCCCTCGAGTCCTGCTCATAGTATTCTTTACTCTGTTTGGAGGGTTGACCACTAGAAATTGGAGCAGCAAGTGTCTCAGAAGAACCACTTTTTGACAATGTTTTTCCTTGTGCTTCATGTATCCGTGCCTGTAAGGTGGAGGTCAATTTTTGCATCGCATTTTCTCATGGCCTCTCCATGGTCACACAGTCAAAAGCACAGGATAGAAACTGGTATGTACCCACTATGTTACCTTTCTTGAGCAGAGGGATGCTTACATCTGATAGCTGAGCTATTGGTTCGTGCAGGTGGGGAGGAAGCCATATTCTCTTGGAGCTGTTGGACCTCTTGGGAAAGTTTCTTTCTGGATGAGACACAGGCCCATAGGGAAGAAGAGAGACTTTCTTTTTAATGCCATAGTTGGCTAGCCAATTCATCCACCATGGGTTCCTCTTGGTCTTTCCTGGTCATCACTGCCAATGGGTTGGCATATGATGATGGTGTGTTCTGTACAAACTCCTGCCACATGGGTCATGTGCACTTGACTTCATCTGGATCTTTGGATAGCTGTTTGTTATCTAGGTTTCTACAGATCGCCTTCAGCATGTCTAATTTCCTCAGGAATGGATACCCCTCTGCATGGTGGTCCACTTTCCTGGTTGACGTACAAGATCTTTCAAGGGAGACCTTTCCTTCAGGCATGATGGGAGTAAGTTCCTTGTGCCCTTTTCCAATGGCTTTGTCCATCAGCCCTTCCCTAGAGGGAGATTCTGGCTGCTTGGCTTCCCTGCTCTCCAATTCCAGGCTATTGGCCCTGTTCTCCCCCCACTGGAGCAGCCAGATGACAATGTGCTCACCAAGATGATTGCTGAAATCTTTTCCCATACCTCGTAGCTTACCCTGGGACAGGGACCATTTGGTTTCTGATGCTTATATGATTTCTTCTGCTTTGACCTCCTGCTTCCAAGATGGCCCAACTTTGGAGAAACCTGCCTCATCTTCTTTTTCCTCCTTTCTTGTCTGGGTAGGAGTTTCCTTCCTTTCTAAAGAAAAACTGAGTTTTTCACACCCACTGTTTTCTCTTGCAGGTAGAGGCAACCGATACTGGCTTAGGTTGGTTCTCTGGCCCAGTGATGTGGCCCATTGCAGGGGCTGGAGTGGCTGTAGGGACCATCACAGGAGTTGTTCTGGCTGCGGGGCCTTTTGGATGAGTTGGAGTGGCTGCAAGGCCTATTGCAGGTTTGGGAGTGGTTATAGGGCCTATTATAGGGATGTGTTTAACCATTAAGCCCTGTAGGGCCTGTAGCAGGGTTTGGAGTGGCTTTGGACAGGCTCTGGGCCTGTCAAAGGGGCTGGAGTGTGCCCGCAGGAAAAGTCATAGTGGTTTGAGAGGCGTGGACTGTAGCTTCATAAGCATACCTTAACCACCAGCATATTGCAGTGATTTGTGTCTCTTTGAAATTGCTGGGATGATGACACAAATTTCTAAGCATTTCACAAGTTTTTTTAGGATTCTGCACTTGCTCAGAGGTGAAATTCCAAAGCACTGGACATGCCCACTACACTAGACGTCTGCCCAGATCCTCGAACTCTCCCTGCCACTCCTAACTTTCCTGCCTCTGGACAGATCTCTGGATGGCATGTTTAAGTAATTGTTTAAACTTAAACAAAAACTGAATGGTATTCAGGAGACCTAAAAATAGGAACATGCTGGTTTGACCATCCCAAGGATATTCAAAGCTTTGAAGAGCTATTGTAATTAGCCTGGAAGAGAAGCATGAGGTGAAGGAGAAAGGGAGAGTGAAGAAGTGGGGAAAAGCATCCCCCACCACCCTGCATAGATTTACTCCCTGAGGAGAAAAGACAAAGACTGTAATTCTTAATAGTTTCCAAGAGATGAAGAGATGGTTCCTGAGGTATTGAGGGGGCAATAATTTGATCCTATCAGAAGTCAATGTTATCCAATACAGAAAAACAGTAACCTTAAACCAGCCCCCAGAACTGACAAACAGCATGACATGGAAGTTACTAATGTGCTATACAACACAGTTCTGAAAGGAAGCACAACAGACCCCAGATCAGAAAGATCAATATTGTGATCAGCAACTGTTAAACTGATCTAATGCTTATAATAATTTATTTTTAAAATGCTCTGGTCAGATCTGTCATCTCAACCTTTGTGCTCCACGCTAGGCACCAAGAAGACTTGCTGTGGTTTGACCCTGCAGGCAGCTCAGCACTACAAAACTATTCACCCAATGGGTTGGAGGAGAGAACTCAGAGGAAAAAAAAAAAAAAAAAAAAAAAAAAAAAAAGTAAAAGTTCATGGGTTGAGATAAAGGCAATTTAATAGAACGCAAAAGGAATTATTATTATTACTATTATTATTGACACCAATCGACTAAGGTCATGACATTTTTGTGTGTGTATCAAAAGACAGGAAAGGTGGTGGTGATTAATCAGAAAGTGACAGAGCTGAGCATGACATAGATTGTATGGAATAAGTGCTGGACATTATCTTAGTTTTGTCTGAGATAGAGTTAATTTTTCTTCCTAGTAGCTGGTATGGTGCTGTGTTTCATATTTACAGAATCACAGAATAGTTCAGGTAGGAAAAGACCTTACAGATCACATAATTCCAACTCACCTCCCATGGGCAGGGAAACCTTCCACTAGATCAGGTTGATGAAAGCCCCATCCAAACTGGCCTTGAATGCATTAAGGGATGGGGCACAGATCTAATAGATCCGTGTCCTTCTTACACATGGAGCCCCAGAGCTGAATGCAATCCTTGAGGTGTGGCCTCACCACGGCCAAATACAGAAGGACAATCACTTCCCTACGTCTGTTGACCACAGTATCCTTGGTACAAGGCAGGCCTTCTTGGCCAACTTAGCACACTGATGGCTCATATTCAGCCGACTATCCACCAATATCCCCAGGTCCTTTTCCCCTGGGCAGCTGTCCAGCCGCCCTTCCCACAGCATTGCATGGGGTTGTTGTGCCCCAAGTGCAGGACCCAGCACTTGGCCTTGTTGAACTTCACGCAGTTGGCCTCAGCCCATGGGTACAGCAATCAACAAGACAGAAGTCACCTCAGCAGCATCTCCTGAGCCATGGGCTGGCTGCTGCTCTTGCAGCTTCTTGGCTACACACAGCCAAGCTTTGTGCCTCCTGCTCTCCAGTCATGGACTCAAGCAGAAGGGACAGGACAACCCATATGGGGGCCTTCTTTCTGTCTGGGTCCTCCTGGGTATGGAGGAAGAGGGGATCCCATAGTCAGCATGCCAACCAGGTGCCTTCTGCTGGCCTAGCAGGGCCACTGGCACATGTCAGCTGGAAAGTACAGATCCCAGGGAGAAGGCAAGGCTGACCTGTCAGCTTCAGACAGAAGTGACCTCACAGTCCCTTTCTGTGACACGTTCCTGCTGCTGCCCTATCCACTGCAGAGACAGAAGTGACCTCACAGTCCCTGCCACAGTCACATTCCACCTGCTGGGGCTGGAGATCCTGAGGCAGAGCTGACCTCTCTAGTCCCTTAGAGACAAGGGTTCACTTTTCTGGATTAGAAATTTAGCAGATGGGCTGTTCTGCTTAGGGTGTCAGGTCTGTGGTTAGGTTATGGGCAAGCTTTGTGGAACAGTTTTTTGTTTTACATCTGCCTAGAAGTCTAGGTTTAATGGAACATGTTAATGCTAGTATTGAAGGCAGGGATTAGGGTGAGGACAAGAGTAAAGGCAAGGGCAAAGGACTATGGGCTGAGTTTTGCTTCATGGAATACTTTGAGTTCAAGCATTAGAATAGGGATTCTTGTCAGGGTGTTGGAGTAGCATTTAGGTTTAGGGATTACTCTTTAAAACTCTTCAAATGTGGGTTTTCTTTAAAAGTGGTTACTCTTTAAAATTGGCTAACGGCCTTACATCAATGTTTTAATTCTGTGTTAAAGCAGCATCAATATTAGCTGAAGCCTCTTACCTCTACTAAATTGTTGTAGAGGTTCACTCATCCTTCTCCCTCCCTCTCTAGGGATGTCCGGATCAGCCCCTGGCTTTGTGTTTCATGGATTAATGAGGGCAGATTGAGAGAAATCAGTCAAGTCAGGAAGGTGCTCAGAGCAAGGTGAGAGCAAGGTGGGGATCAAGGTGGGTATCTAAGTCCTGCAGGGAAACAGGTGCAGACGTGACAGCATAGGTGTTGTGGTTTAACCCGGCTGGCAGCTAAATACCACACAGCCGTTTGCTCACCCTCCCCCCTCCCTCTCTGGGACGGGGGAGAGAAATGGAAAGTGAAGCCCGTGAGTTGAGATAAAGACAGTTTAATAAGACAGGAAAATAATAATAACAAAATAATAATAACAATAATAATGATAATAATACAATGGTGATAATAGGAAAATAATAATAATATGTACAAACAAGTGATGCACAATGCAATTGCTCACCACCCGCTGACCGATGCCCAGCCTAACCCCGAGCAGTCCGGCCCCCTTCCCTGGCTAGCCACCCCTATATATTGTTTAGCATGACGTCAGATGGTATGGAATACCCCTTTGGCTAGTTTGGGTCACCTGTCCTGGGTCTGTCCCCTCCCAGCTCTTACTGCACCCCCAGCCTGCCTGTTGGCAGGACAGAGCAAAAGGCTGAGATGTCCTTGGCTTGGTAGAAGCACTGCTCTTCAACAATGAAAACATCGGGGTGTTATCAGCACTCTTCTCATCCTAAGCCAAAACACAGCATTCCACCAGCTACTAGGAAGAAAATTAATTCTGTTCTAACTGAAACCAGGACAATAGGACAGCGTGTGGTGGTTATTGTCAAGTATCTTTTGCAAGATGAAACCCCCGACAGAGCCAACAGCTTTGTCTGCTGGGCTCTGGCCCTTGTCTCCGTCAGTGATGCCTATGAGGAGACACCTCATCCTTACAGCAGTAGGGCCTCAATGCCTTCTCATCCCCCTCCAGGAGCCTGGGAGATGTCCTCCTGTAGCCTTGTACTTGGCACTTACCCACCGTGCACTGACCCAGGAAGAGCCCTAAACCCCACTGGAGGGACAGCATCTCCCTTCCCAGAGGTTGGGGTCAGGGCCCGACTGTTGGACTTCATGGGACACATCAAGGTTTCCTCAGCATCAGGGCCTTTCCTGGGCCTTGGTCTCCCCGTCTTCACTGCCTGCCCTTTTCTGCTCTAACAAGTCCATGGGGAGGCCTTGACAGTAATGTCCCTCAGTGGGACCGTTAGCACTGTGAGAGGCTTTGGAGTTTGCATCAGACTTGGACTACTTGAGAAGCTGCTTCAGCCACCCAGATAAAGCTCCTCTGCCAGGCACAGCATTGCTGGGGGCACTGCGTGCAGCTGGCATGGGGAGAGGAGAGAAGGGGGAGAGAGGTTCAGGGCAGCCTGGAATAGGAAGGCAGGGGAGAGCTGGCAGAGGGAGAAAGCTTCCCAGCCACCTCCCCATGGTAAGTCTCTGGGTGCAGGGCAATGCCACTGCACACCCTGCCAGGCTCTCCTGGAGCTGGCCCAGCCCTCAGCTGATGGGAGCTGTCAGGAGGATGCTTGGTGTTGGAGCTGAAGGGCATGCAGGGCTTGTGTGCTGCAGGGTCAGCATGCAGGGCCCGAGGGCTCCTGTCTCTTGAGGCCGGCTGCAGGCTGTGAAGCCGGGGATGCAGGCAGGGGTGCCCAGGGCTGTGGTGCAGAGCAGGGTCCCTGCTGTGCCCCAGAGGCTGTGTGCCGCGGCAGGGCCTCTGCTACCTGCCAGTCTCCACAATCAGCCTGCCTGGGGAGCTGCCCAGGGGCTGCGGGGAGAAGCTGAGGGTGGAAGGAGCCCCCCTGGTACCGCAGGGCAGGGCAGGGTCCTGCTGCTGCCCAGAGTCTGCTGCCTGGGGCAGGCTGCTCACAGCCCCACACCTCCCTAGGGCACTGCACTGCAGAACTGCCCGGCAAGAGCTACCTGAAGGCAGTGCACTTTTTAGAATCTGCTTCATTTTCCTGCCCATGTGCTGAGGCAGAAGGATGGTAATGGAGTAGGAGCATCTGTAGTAGAGACTAAGGCTCCTCGAGCATTGCTGCTGCTCTGAGGCACCTCACACACCTCCGCACACAGACTGTACCAACGCCACCTTTGCTGTTTCTTGAGGAGTTATTTGACCTTCTCCATTCCTGCAGAAAGGGAGATGACCTTGCCCAGTGGACTTCCCAGATCACTTAGGGTTCCCTTTTACCTGTTGCTGTAGACTAGGACTGACTGCTGCAGAGCCCACAGCACAGCCCCCTGCTTCTTTTGGCACCCTCAAAACACCAAGCAGAAGTAAGCCAAGCAGCTGCAGAAAGCTCTTCCTGTGAAAGGAATGGGAAAGGATGTGTTGTGTGTGACTGTTCTATGAGACATACAAAGTATTTTGGTCAGAGAAGTCCTTAAATTTTACAATGTCACTTCTTCTTTTGGACAAACTACCTTGCTCAGGGGCAATAAATGTGTAACAACAGCTCCATCACTGAGTTCCTCTTGCTGGCATTCACAGAAACGCGGGAGCTGCAGCTCCTACACTTTGCGCTCTTCCTGGGCATCTACCTGGCTGCCCTCCTGGGCAACGGACTCATCCTCACTGCTGTAGCCTGCGACCACCGCCTGCACACCCCCATGTATTTCTTCCTCCTCAATCTTGCCCTCAACGACCTGGGCTGCATCTCCACTACTCTGCCCAAAGCCATGGCCAATTTGCTCTGGGACACCAAGGCCATACCCTATTCAGGATGTGTTGCACAGCTCTTTCTTATAACATTTTGAATTTAGCAGAACTTTCTCTTCTTACTGTCATGGCCTACGACCACTACATTGCCATCTGCAAGCCCCTGCACTACGGGAGCCTCCTGGGCAGCAGAGCTTGTGCCCAGATGGCAGCAGCTGCCTGGGGCAGTGGCTTTCTCCAAGCTGTGCTGCACATTGCCAACGTATTTTCCCTGCCCCTCTGCTGTGGCAATTCTCTCAGCCAGTTCTTCTGTGAAATCCCCCAGATCCTCAAGCTCTCTTGCACAGACTTGTACATAAGGGAAGTTCAACTTACTACAGTTACTGCTTTTCTATTTGGGGGTTGTTTTGTTTTCATTGTGCTGTCCTATGTGCAGATCTTCAGGGCTGTGCTGAGGATGCCCTCTGAGCAGGGCAGGCAAAAAGCCTTTTCCACATGCCTCCCTCACCTGGCTGTGGTCTTCCTCTTTCTCAGCACAGTTATCTTTGCCCACCTGAAGCCCCCATCAATTTCCTTCCCTTCCCTGGATGTTGTTCTGGCATTTCTGTACTTGGTTGTGCCTCCAGTAGTGAACCCCTTCATCTACAGCATGAGGAACAAGGAGATCAAGGTTGCCATGTGGAAAGTGATGACTGGGTGTTTTTCTTCAGCAATATATTGCCTGCCTTCTTCTCTAAATCACTCGTAATGCAAATCATGATAGGTGAAGCCAGTGGGTATTATGTTCTTGTGTTTTTATTGGTGTTCTGCTTTTTCTCAATTTTATTTTATCAAATATTTTCCACAAAGAAATATAATTCTTCATTTTGCTTGAGTATTTAAACCAATTAAAGTGACTTTTTGTCTTATATCCTTCCTCTGAGACATTTTCTGTGGCTTCAGGGACAGTGTGCAGCAGTGGAGGGGAAAAGAGTCGTGGCAGTCCAGCCTGGGAGCACCAGCGCTGGGTCCATGCAGAGCTGCTCTCCTGCCACTGACACCCTCTCCTGCTGAGCCCTGTTGGCGGTTTAAGGCCTGGATGCTCCTGTAGCTTGGTGCCAGTGCTGCTGTGAGGCTGTGCTGGGACTGCAGGCAGGGACAGGCAGTTGGCACATGAGTGACACAGCTGGCCTCCAGAACAGAATTTCCCTCCTAAAAGGGCCATGCCTGAAGGCTCACATCATCTTTCAGAGTTGCCGTCACATCAGAACATGCTCAACAAGAGTCCCAAAGGCTCCCTGGGATATAGGATGTGCTGGGAGAAGAGCAGGGCCTGTCCAGGTGCAGGAGAGACACAGGAACAGAAACCCTTTGCAGCTGCTGCTACCTGCAGGCACATTGTATGCACATGGAGAGAGGAACAAGAGCGAGCACAAAGGCCATCAGCTATCCCTAGGGGTGTCATGAAGGCCAGTGGGGCAGAGTGTCTTCAGGTCCTTTCTTCCTGAGAGTAACAACCATGGGGCATCTGCCTGAATAGCACAGAATAGTCCAGGGGGAAGGCACCTTCAGAGACCGTCTAGTCCAAAGTGCAAGACCTGAATGCAGCTCTGCAATGTGTTTCCTTGAACCCTCAAGGTCCCTGTGCCCATTTCTCATGCTGTGGGGCATCTCAGAGGAGGACAGAGCAAGGTAATGCACCCACCACAGGGCTGAGGTGCCTCCCAGCCTCTGGCAGTGGCTGCAGGAGCCAGAGGGACCCTTCAAGCGCTGCAGTGTACTGTGTATGTGTAAGGCAGGGACTGGTGTCTCTGAACAGCCCAGTGTGGATGAGCAGTGCACGAGGCCAGCTCAGATATGGGCACCTCACAGAGCCTTGACATTTCTCTGTGTAGAACTCCAGTAATTACCCCCAGTGTTCCCATGAGATTTTTGTCACCCTCCTTGCACAGGTTCATTGCAAATGCTTCTCTCTGACATGTCATTCTACTCTGCCTTTTGGACTGGTGGTGACAGCAAACTGGTGGCTGTTGGTGACAGCCAACATGGCTTCACACAGGGCAGATTGTACCTGACAAACCTGGTGGCCTTCTACGATGGGTTTACAGCATTGGTGGAGAGGGGAAGAGCACCTCACATCGTGAACTTTGACTTGTGCAAATCATTTGACTCTGTCCCACACAATAGCCTTGTCTCTCAATTGAAGAGACATGGGTGTGATGGATGGATCACCTGGTGGGTGAGGAATTGTCTGGATGGTCACCCTCAAGGAGCTGGAGTCTACAGCTCAATGTCCAAGTGGAGGTCAGTAAAGAGTGGTGTTCCTCAGGAGTCAGTATTGGGGCCAGCACTGTTGTCAGTGACATGGACAGTGTGATTGAGTGCAGTCTCAGTGAGTATGCTGATGACACCAATCTGGGTGGTGCAGTCAATACACTGGAGGGAAAGGATGATATGCAGATGGACCCGGACCGGATTGAGAGATTTTCCTGTGGGAACCTCATGAGGTTCACAAAGGCCAAGTGCAAGGTCCTGCAGCTGGATTGGGGCAGGGTGGAGAATGAGTAGAGAGCAGCTCTGGGGAGAAGGACCTGGGGTACTGGTGGATGAGAAGCTCAACCTGTGCTGGCAATGTGAGTTTGCAGCCCAGAAAGCCAACTGCATTCTGGGTGGCATCAATCAAGTTTGGCCCAAAGGTTGACAGAGTTGATTCTCTCCCTCAGCTCTGCTTTTCAGTACTGCATTCAGTTCTGGGACCCCAAACTCTAGAAGGACATGGAAGTATTAGAATTATTAGAAAAAGTCTAGAAGAGACCAAAAACAAGATAGAGAGTCTGGGGCAACTTTTCAGTGAAGACTGGCTGAGAAAGCTGGTTCTCTATAGCAGCCTTCCAGTACCTAAAGGGGGCCTAAAAGAGGGTGCTTTAAAATTAGGTATAAAGAAGACATTCTTTCCTTTGGGGGTGGTGGTCAATGGAACAGGTTGCCCAGAGAAGTTGTGTCAACCCATCCCTTGCCCCTTCATGGCCAGAAGCCTCCCATGCCAAACCACGATGGACACCAGCCCCCCCACACACACACACTGCAAAGCTGGTGTTTAACCTCATCTTTCCTGCATGGGGCCTCCTCTGCACCACCCAATCTCAGCTCCCACTTTGCCACAAGTGCTCTGCATGGGTGCTACACAGCCTAACTCTACCATGTCCTGCCCTGGTTCTGCCATCCCGCTGGGCAGGGGAGAGGGTGGCCACAGCAAAGGGATGCGTTTGGGTGTGGAATGTGTGGCCTGGAAAAGACAAGGAGTCGAGGGAGAGGACAAGGCAAGGCAGCAAAGGCAGCACGAACAGTGCTGTTGGTGCGGGGCCACGTTTGTACCAGTGTAATAAATGGCTCAGCCTTCAAAATAGGACTATAATCAAAGTTTACAATTTATTAAATGAATACAGGTAAGCAAGCAGCACTGGGTGCGCCGGGAGTCTCTGCTCCACCAAGACGCACACCAGTTACATCAAGCGGATGATTTTTATGCTCCTAGGCTGATACAAATTCATTACTACTTCCAAAAAAAAACCCACAGGGTTATTATAATTAGTTTCTGGAATCCAAACCCTCCTACTGGAGCATGCGTATCTGGTGGTCCCTCTGAGGGTCTCTGTGGTTCTCTCGTGCTGAAGGCTCATAGTCTTCCTCCCTCTTGTCCTTCTCCTTTGTCCAACTTGGCTGTATGTCAGAGACTTGTGCAGTGTCCCCTGCAAGCTTTGTCTTTTAGTTGTTCTTCAGCTCTCCCCTGCTCCTTAATCTCCTGGCCAGATATCAGAGACTTGCATAGTGTCCCATGCAAAAGTCATAACAGTTAGCAGTTATTCTGAACCCCCCAGATATCAGAGACTCCAAGGAAAAGCCTACAAATACATTTCCCTTCAAGCTCTCTATTGACACAAATTGCTAAAACATTCCTTTGCAAGATACAAGAACTATATACATTAACCACTCTGGTTTTCTTAGACTTGTGGTTATACAAGGGTATGTAAGACAGAAGGTCACATTCATCATACCATGCGGCCCTAGCATTGTTCCATACTGACACGAATCAGATGAACATATTTCACAGCAGGATCCTCAGAGGGCAGCAGCTGGCAGGAGGCGAGGGTGATACTATAAAAGCCAGTCAAAGTAACTCTCTAAGACTCAGTTTGGAGTTTTAGAAAGCAGGCGTTCTTTTATTGAGGTCCTGGACGCACAGGGGATCACTCCAGTGCTTACAGAACTGTTTGAGCTATAGGGATTATATACAAGCAAAACATACATGTTAATCACATTTCCCCAAAACATATTCATACTACTTCCTGTAACTCATTAAAATCAGTAAGTGTTGCTGACACATGCACATTTGTTTCCCCTGTCTTTCAGGGGTCTCTGGTGGTCATCGGTAGTCTTCCTCACTATGTTCATTAGTTGAATCCAGTTCTTGTCCATGCTCAAGCCATCGAAATCTTTCTTCTCTTATTCTTTCATCTCAGGCATGCATACAAAGCTTAGGTGGTTACACATCCAAGGATATATGCATAGCATGAGTTTCTCACCTAATCTTCTGACACATGCTCTAGGCCTGGGTCACCTTGCCCTCATTCTGAGATACAAGTCTGTAGGCTCTTACAGATAAAGCTGACTAATTAGTGACTAAAGTAACATCAGGGGTGAATGTTTCTGAACTTCCTTCTTTCTAACAAAACCTAGTAAAGGTTTCACCTATCTCCTAATGAAGCTTTTCAAATTTGAAGCCATTGTTCTGTCAAGGAAGAGACTATTTCTCCTTTCAGCTCAGTATCAATGGGAGGCCAGGAAGCCCCTCCCAAGGCTGCTCCTGCCAGCAGAGACAAGGCCGAGAATGAGGGGAGGAGAGGGGAATGGAAGGGCTGTGGTGAGGTCCCTGCTGCATTGCTGGTTGCCCTGCAGAAGATGTGCTGGCCAGCAGGCCTTGTGAGGTCACCCAGCACCTCACAGAGCACCCCAAGGCAGCAGGGATGGCACTGGAGAGGTGGCTGGCAGAGCCCAGCCAGGGGCTGGCTGTGGGTCCCCTCTGCTGCAGCCGCCTGATGGAGCGTGGCAGGAGGAGGGCAGGCAGGGCTTGGGGCTACCTTGCTCACAGTTCCCAGTTTCTTTACATGGTTCCTAACCTGAGACTTGTCCATTGACAGTAAGTGTTCCTTGCAGACGACCTTGTGAAACGCTGGGATTTGGTGGATAAATCTCATTCTGTTTTCCAAGGAGAAGAGAGCCTCTCTTTCCCATCTTGTGATGCTCTGCTCTGCATCAGGGGCAGCACAGCTCCATACATCACAGCAGGCTTAGACCGGACTTCAGGAAGAGCAACCAGGAGGAGAGAGCTTGGGCACAACCAGGGATGCCATATGAGCCGGCAGTGCTATATACGGATATGGTCACATCCACATTGGGATGATCTAGGAGGAGTGTGTCCACCCAGGCAAGGGACTTCTCATCTTCCATGACTCCACACTGGTGTGGCCATAACTGGAAGAGGCCTTCCCAGTGTGAGGCTCCTTTTCTGAAGGACTAGGGAGGAAAGGAAAGGGTTCAGAGGAGGTGTGCCAAGACAGGGCTAGGGGTCATGTGTGTGGAGGCTGAGAGCTCTGCGCTTCCTAGACCTGGTGAAGCACAGGCTCAGGGCACCCTTGTAGGAGCTCCTGACAGACAGAAATCTGCTTTCAGAGATGATGGCACATTTTGGGTAAGGGTAAAGAGCATGAGAAAGGAAATCCACCAAGAAGTGGCTGTTTTGGAGGTCCAGAGTGGTGATGAGGAGGAAGAAATGCCACTCCAAGGGCAGTGCTGTGGTGACTCAGAGGGAGTCTGCTTCAGCCCATGGCTTGTGTTTCAAGTCAGAGGCAATGAGCACAAGGAGTCCCTAGTATGGGTAGGGAGATGCTGTGGTGGGGAAGCAGGTTGGATGTCTCCAGGCTGCAGGGAAAATGGTTCAGGCATGGGACAGGATAGGACAACCTGTGGGGAGATGTCCAAGGGCACTGACAGGGCTGGAAGGCCCTGACACAGCAGAAGTCTTTGTCCCCGTGGCTCTGGCTGTTGTCTCTGCCACTGGAGCCTGTGAGATGACACATGGTGCTCCTGGCACTGGAACCATGTGGCCTCCTTGCAGCCCTGTGCACTGGAGTTGTACTGTTGTCCTTTAGTTGCCATCACACACCCCAGATCCCACTGCCCCTTGAAGAGCAGCGTGAGGGACAGAAGCTCTCTTACCAGAGCCGGGTGTCAGGCCTTGGTGCTTGCTTTGATAAAACACATCAAGGTTTCCTTGCCATCAGGGCCACCTTTACTTTGCCTTTGCCTGCCTATCATCACTGCCTCCCCTTTCCTTTGCTAACAAGTCCATGGGGGAGCTGTGGTGGTAATGGCCCCCAGTGGGACCAATTAACACTCCCAGAACCTTCAGCATTTCTCCTGGCCTTAACCTCTTGAACAGCCTGCGCTATCTTCTCTCAGCATCAGAGGTGCATGGACTCAGCGCCAAATACACCCTGGGGCTCGGCACAATGCAGAGAGCCCTCCTGTGTCCTCTTTCTGCCCAGCAGTTCCTTCAAGGCTTCAGAGCTTTTACGTCTAATTGGGGAGATTTCAGAAAGCTAGTGAATGAGGCACATTTCAATGAGCAGTTGATAATAAGGGAATTTTCCCTTCAAGCTGGATTCTTTATTGATTTATTTCAATTCCCTGCCCTCTCCCTTTGCTATTGATCCAGAGGGTCTCCTAAGGAGGTCTGGTCAGCTTGGAAAGGCAGTCCCTTGAGGCCAGGCACTCTGTGGGCAACCTTGCTCCTCACCTTCCCAGCCCCACCATTTCTCTCAGGAGCCACCTGGGACTTGCAGCACTTCTCCTCCCATCAGACTTCTCCAGTCAGGGCTGCAGCTGCATGTTACAGCTCCTTTGCACCAACTCCCATCCCTTTTCCCCACAGAACTGCCTGCACGCAGGCACAGAAGGACTGCTCCCCATTGAAAACCAACCAAAGTTAAGTGTGGTGCAGTTCAGTAAACAGTAAAACAATCTCCTCAGCTGTGTGCCCAGTGCAAGCTGCAGCTAATGAGGTTCACCTTCCCCAAGGGATGGCCATACAAGGACTGTTCTAGGCAGAGTGTTTGAAGTGATGAACACGTGCTCTTTTATTTATATATTTATTTATTTATATTTTCTTTCCTATGTTGGAATAATTTGTTCACCTTTCCAGGCAGACCTTGCTAGGTTCAGGGGCCCCTCTGTACTGGAGGTGTTTGCCTGAGGCTGGCAGCTGTCAAGAGGAGCTGTGGGAGACCAGAGGCCCTCAGGAGCTGCAGGTGGAGGCTGGGCAGTGTGTCAAAACATCAATATTGGCCATTTTTAACTATGAAAAAAAAGGAAAGCAGAATCACCAAAGTTTGTAAAAGCTGTAAATGTGCATCCATAAATTATCAATGTTTTAGAAGTTTGACTTTATTTCTGTTTAGTTTTGTTTTCTTTTTTACTTTTATTGACATTTTCAAAGCATTTCTAGTATTGTTAGGCCAACACCATTAAGATCATTCTGCATCTTGTATAAAGCCCTGTGCCCAACCCCCCCCCCCCCCCCCCCCGAAGAATCTTTGCATATCCATGACCATTCACAGTCTTTGCAAAAAAGTACATAACACTGAGATGTGGACCTTGCTGCACAGATGGAAGAAAGCAGGGCCACGAACATGCACGCAATATTCACTTTTCCAGGTGACAGATCCATGAGATGTGGAAGTGTGGCAAAAGTAGTAAACATGCTCAGCTTTATGGCCAGGACAGAGTATGCATTTCCCTCCAGGTAGGAAAGAAAGTGAAAAATGAGACCGTCTCTGAGAGGAGCAGCGTGCAGAGGGAGAGAATTAACACCCCAGAAAAGCCTAGATCTCTTCCCACACCTCAGAGCACATCCAGGCAATGGACTTTCAGGTGCTTAGAGCTGGAAGACAGGAGCTGGAGGTGTAACGCAGAGATGGCTGAGGCAGTGCCTCCCAGGCTACAGTTACAGCCAAGGGAGAAGAGGAGATGTTCACCTGCCTGGCTTTAGATGGTCCCCTACAGCACAGGAGGATTCAGGCCACACAGCATCTCCTCTGGCACCACCAGAAACTGGGCCTGAGGTCAAAGGACCATAAGGCATGTTGACAGGGTCCTCAGGAGGCCTGCAGCCCAAGCTGTCATAAGCACGGTCAGAACAGGCTGTTCAGGGCTTGATCCTGTTGCATTTTGCAAAACCAGCAAAGATGGAGACTGCACAGCCTCTGGGTGACGCCTAGCTGAGCTCATGGTGGGAAGGCTTTTTGCCTTCTTTTTAGCCTGAAGCTCTCCTCTTTCACCTTCACAGCTGTTGTCTTTTATCCTCCCACACTGAACCCAGCTGAAGATCCTGGCTACACATCCTCCACAACCCCCTCAGAGATACAGCCAGAGGAGGTCCCCCTCGCCCTGCCCTTCCCCAGTGTCGTGGTTTAACCTGGCCGGCAGCTAAACACCACGCAGCCGTTCGCTCACCCTCCCCCCTCCCTCTCTGGGACAGGGGGGAGAAATGGAAAGTGAAGCCCGTGAGTTGAGATAAAGACAGTTTAATAAGACAGGAAAATAATAATAACAAAAATAAAATATAATTATAATAATAATAATAATAATAATAATAATAATAATAATAATAATAATACAAAGGTGATAATAATACTACTACTAATAATATGTACAAACAAGTGATGCACAATGTAATTGCTCACCACCCGCTGACCGATGCCCAGCCTAACCCCGAGCAGTCCGGCCCCCTCCCCCCGGCTAGCCACCCCTATATATTGTTTAGCATGACGTCAGATGGTATGGAATACCCCTTTGGCTAGTTTGGGTCACCTGTCCTGGGTCTGTCCCCTCCCAGCTCTTACTGCACCCCCAGCCTGCCTGTTGGCAGGACAGAGCAAAAGGCTGAGATGTCCTTGGCTTGGTAGAAACACTGCTCTGCAACAATTAAAACATCGGGATGTTATCAGCACTCTTCTCATCCTAAGCCAAAACACAGCATTCCACCAGCTACTAGGAAGAAAATTAACTCTGTTCTAACTGAAACCAGGACATCTATCCACCCCTTATTCCATACCATTTACGTCATGCTCAGGTTACACTCTTTTCCATACATTCTAATTAGTCACCTATAGTAGTCATGGTAGTGATAACATACAGTATTATATAGTAATTAACATGGTACAATTCAGTTCATGGGCTATTCTCACCCAGTATTAAATCTCCTTGAGGTACACACCGGACCTCTCCATTCTTTTGCATCACCCACCAAGTGTATCCAGGTCCCTGAGCAAAAGCAATTCCACGGATAGGTTTGCCTTTTCCTGAGGCAGGAGTAGCCCAGATTGTTTTACCCAGCATATTTCTTACATGCACTACAGGGACTTTATCCCCATCTACAGTACGTAACAGGTTTGATTGGGCAGGTCCAGCTCGGTTGGCAGATCCCCTAGTATTGACTAACCAGGTGGCCTTTGCCAAATGCGTATCCCAATTTTTGAATGTCCCAACGCCCGTTGCTTTCAATGTAGTCTTTAACAGTCCATTGTATCATTCAACTTTCCCGGAGGCTGGTGCATGATAGGGGATGTGATACACCCACTCAATACCATGCTCTTTGGCCCAAGTGTCTATAAGGTTGTTTCGGAAATGAGTTCCATTGTCTGGCTCTATTCTGTCTGGGGTACCATGTCGCCATAGGACTTGCTTTTCAAGGCCCAGGATAGTGTTCCGGGCGGTGGCATGAGGCACAGGATATGTTTCCAGCCATCCGGTGGTTGCTTCTACCATTGTAAGTACGTGGCGCTTGCCATTGCGAGTTTGAGGGAGTGCGATGTAATCAATCTGCCAGGCCTCTCCATATTTATATTTCAGCCGTCATCCTCCATACCAAAGAGGCTTTGTTGTAGTTCTGCTCGAGTGGGCAGCTGAGCTCCACCACAGCCACTCTCTCACTCCCCCTCCTCAAAGAGGAATGGGGAGAAAATATGTGAAAAGGGGCCCAAGGGTTGAGATAAGGACGAGAAAATCACGCAATAATTATTGTAACGGGCAAAACAGACTCGGCATAAGAAGATAGTAAGATTTATTGCTCATTGTTAACAAGCTAGAGAAGTGAGAAACAAAGGAAAGAAACCAAAAGCACCTTCTCCCCCCATCCACCCTCTTCCACCTCCTCCCCCCGAGCGGCGCAGGGGAACGGGGGAATGGGGGTTATGATCAGTCTACAGCATTTCTTCTCTGCCGCTCCTTCTCGGTCACTCTCGTCCCCTTTGCTGTGGGGTCCCACCCATGGGACACAGTCCTTGATGAACTGATCCGGCATGGGCTTCCCACAGGCAGCAGCTCTTCCAGAACTGTTCCAGATATGGGTCCGTACCACGGGGTCCATCCCTCAGGAGCAAACTGCTCCAACCTGGCTCCCCCACGGGCAGCAGCTCCTGCCAGGTCACCTGCTCCTGTGTGGTCTCCTCTCCACAGGATACAGGTCCAGCCTGGGACCTGTTCAGGCAGGGATCTTCCACAGGCGGCAGCTTCCATCGGTGCAGGGCCACCTGCTCCACCATGGTCTCCTCCACGGAATGCACCATGGAACCCTGCTCCACCGTGGTACTCCATGGGCTGCAGGGGGACATCCTGCTTCACCATGGTCCTCACCACAGGCTGCAGGGGACTTCTGCTCCGGAGCCTGGAGCACTTCTCCCCCTCCTTCTGCACTGACCTTGGCACCTGCAAGGCTGTTTTCTCACTCCCTTCACTCTCCCGGCTGCTGTGTGCCGCAGCTTTTTTTTCCCTGTCTTAAATATGCTCTCACAGAGGCGCAAAACAACATCGCTTATTGGCTCAGCTCTGGTCAGCAGTGGGGCCCTTCCCAAACATGGGGCAGCTTCTAGATCCTTCTCACAGAAACCACCCCTATGGCTCCCTGCTACCAAAACCTTGACACATAAACCCACTACACGCATCACCTTCCCATAGATTGAGATCAGATTTGTCAAGCAGGACCTGGCTTTGATAAACCCATGCTGACTGGGCTTCAACACCTGATTGTCCTGAAAGTGTTGTGTGATGGTACTCAAGACAATCTGCTCCATGAGCTTCCCCAGCTCAGAGGTCAGACTGACAGGCCTGTAGTTCTCGAGATCTTCCTTCTGGCCTTTCTTTTACATGGCTGTCACATTTGCTAGTCACCAGTCAACTGGGACCTCCCCTGATAGCTAGGACTGTTGGCAAGTGATGGAAAGAGGCTTGGTGAGCACTTCAGCCAGCTCCCTCAGTACCAATGTGTGGAGCCCAAATAGACTTGAGTACATCGAAGCAGAATAGCAGTTCTCTAACCATTTCCTTGTGGATTATGAGGGCTTCATTCTATTCAATATCTTTATCTACCAGCTCAGGGGGTTGAGTACAAGGGGAACAACTGGTCTTGCTGCTAAATATTGAGGTAAAGATTGCACTAAGTACCTCAGTCTTTTCCTCATCTCTTCTTATTCTGTTTTCTCACATCCAATATAGGATGAAGATTCCCCTTAATTCTCTCTCTCTCTCTCTCTCTTTTTTTTTTTTCCTTATGTATTTATATTTAAAAAACAAACAAACAAACAAAAAACATTTTTATTGTCTTTAAAAGTAATAGATGTATTGAGCTCCAGTTGGGCTTTGGCCCTTCTAAATTTTTTCTTTGCACAGCCTAACAACATTTAGGACTCAGCTTCCGAGAAATAACAGCATACATGAGAAGAACAGAAAGGTGGAATCTGGCAGCCTTCCATCCTCTACCCTTCTATGACACTGTGCTGGAGCTCCATTCAACTGGTTACTCCTCTACTGCCCAAAATCTCTGCAGCTGCTGATGCTTTTATCTTGTGAGAGACAGCACAGTTAGGATGAGACATCTCCCTGCAGACATTAACAGTTCACAGAGTGGGGCATTTGTCCAGGGGAACCTTGAGAAACTGCAGGATCTTACATACAAAAACCTCTTGACATTTACAAGGAGAAGAGCCTAGTCCTACAGAAGAGGAAGAGGAACCCCACATATCAGGGCAGACGGGGACCCTGCTGAGTGAGCAGCGCCCAGGAGGAGGAGGGGAGCACCATGAGGGATGCCATATGAACAGTGGTGCCTGCTCACCAGGAGCCAGGCCAGCATCCTACAGAGCTGCCTTATGAGGAGCATGTCCATCAAGAAAATACGAGTTATCAGACTCAGCTCCAATATGGTGTTACCCCACCTGCACAAGGCTGTCCCAGTGAGTAGCTCCTCATTTACGAGAGATGCAGGACTGTGCCCAGAGAGGTTGTGCCAAGGTGGGGTTCAGGGCCTAAAGCACCTGCTGTGTATAGAGTGTCTGAGAGACTTGGGTTTCTCTGGCCCAGTGGCATGGAGCATCCAAGTAGAGCAAAAGTAGCCTGAGACTGCCTGAAGGGTGTTTTTGGAGATGTTTTAGCTTTCCTCTGTAGGGAAAAATGGCATGACAAAGAAATAATGCTACAAAATTGACTTCAGGATGTTGAGACTGGACTTGAAGAGAAAGAAATTCTCATCTCCTACTGCCGCAGGGGGAGCCCTGAGCAAGGTATGAAAGGAAAATATCTCCCTTCCCAGAGGGTGGGCATCAAGGCCTACCCTTGTGCTTGGTGAAACACATCCACTTTGTCTACACCTCAGTGTCACCTTCACATTGCCTTTGTCTACTTGTCCTCACTGCCTCCAATATTCTGCTCTAACGAGCTCCAAGGGAGGCTGTGTCAGTGCTCGCCTCAGGGGGAAACTCCAGGAAACTTGCATCTAATTTGGACTTCTGGAGAGATGTCTTCAATTGTCTCTGAGTGCCTGAGGTTCATGGGCTCATCACCAAAGCTACCAGAGGAGTCATTACAATGCTTTGGGCTGGGTCTCTGGTGCTGAGCTGGGCCGGGCTCCTGGGACAGAGAGCTCGTGGCAAGAGGACCCTGGTGCAGAGAGACAGCTCTGCCCAGGAGCAGCTCCTCTGCACAGTGCAGCAGGGCTGGGAGCTCTGACCGCAGCTGGCACAAGGAGAGGAGAGAAGGAGAGAGGGCTTGGAGGCAGTTGGCAGTGGGAGGATGCTGAGAGCTGCCTGCAGGAGAAATCTGCACAGCCCTTGACAAGGTAAGTGTCTGGCTGCAGGGCCATGCAGCTGCAGGTCCTGGAAGGGTCTCCTCCTGGGTCTTGCTTATGGGAGGGCAGTGAGCAATGCAGTAGGCTTTGAGACTGCTTCTGGGTTGCACTGCAACATGAGGAAGTCTGGCAGAAACCACTTGGAGTGCCATATCCCAGCTGCCCCTGGTCTTTCACAAGCAGGGTGGCCAAACCTCCTCCAGACACTGCAGTGGGATACTGGGACACCCCAGCTTGTGAATATCCAACTCTCTCTGTGGGGTGTTCTCCTGGGCTGCATGTTCCTCTCCGTCAGGTCTTACCTCTCTCATGGCATACTTGTGTTATCCAGGATCCTGAAGGAGAAGACACCTCCATGCTAAGGCGCTCTCCATGCTGCTGGATGGCTGTCTGTGGGCAGCTGGAGTGAGGCCTCTGCACCCCCGGCTAGGAGGGAAGAGCTGAGATTCTGATCAGGTATACCAGAAATGAGGTGAGGATTCTGTGCAGCCTCACTTCGACTGGGGCTTCTCTGCTCTCAGCTGTCTCCACTTTCATCTTGGAAAAACACGGAAGTGTGATCATCGTCCTAAGAATTATAGGGCTAACTACTAGAAAATAAAGCAAAGAATTTACACCTTGCTCTACAGTGTTTTCAGAAGAGTTGCTTGTAACAACACTGCAAAGCTCATTGATCTGATAAGTGGATTGCACTTGAGTTTCCCCCACGTTCCTGCTTTCCTTCTGCTGCACAGCAGGAAGGACTCCTCTGCAGCCCAAACCAGCCCCTGCTCCCAGTGCCACTCTCAGTCAGCCCCAGCCACAGCTCAAGCAAGAGAGCTGCAGAAAGGTTTTCCTGCAAAGAGAGAGGCTCGAGCTGGAGGGTGCTTTTAGACTTGAAATAGGTTTTCCTCAGAGAGGTTTTCTGATTTTGCTCTACATACTCCTCCTTAACAGAAAACTGTGTTCAATGTCAGACAATGCCCAACATCAGCTCTGTGAGTGAGTTCCTCCTGCTGCCATTTGCAGACATGCGGGAGCTGCAGCTCCTGCACTTTGCGCTCTTCCTGGGCATCTACCAGGCTGCCCTCCTGGGCAACGGACTCATCCTCACTGCCGTAGCCTGCGACCACCGCCTGCACACCCCCATGTACTTCTTCCTCCTCAACCTCGCCCTCCTCGACCTGGGCTGCATCTCCACCACTCTGCCCAAAGCCATGGCCAATTCTCTCTGAGACACCAGGACCATCTCCTATCAAGGCTGTGCTGCACAGGTCTTTATATTTGTCATCTTGATTACAGCAGAGTTTTATATTCTCACCATCATGGCCTACGACCGCTACTTTGCCATCTGCAAGCCCCTGCATTACGGGAGCCTCCTGGGCAGCAGAGCTTGTGCCACCATGGTAGCAGCTGCCTGTGGCAGTGGCTTTCTCCATGGTGTCCTGCACACAGCCAGTACATTTTCCCTGCCCCTCTGCCACGGCAACGCTGTGGACCAGTTCTTCTGTGAAATCCCCCAGATCCTCAAGCTTTCCTGCTCAAATGCCTACATAAGAGAATTTGAGCTACTTGTTTTCAGTTTTTCTTTACTCTTCAGTTCTTTTGTTTTCATTGTGTTATTCTATGTGCAGATTTTCAGGGCAGTGCTGAAGATGCCCTCTGAGCAGGGCAGGCACAAAGCCTTTTCCACATGCCTCCCTCACCTGGCCGTGGTCTCCCTCTTTGTCAGCACTGTCCTGTTTGCCCACTTGAAGTCCCCCTCCATCTCTTTCCCATCCCTTGACCTTGTGGTGACAGTTCTGTACTCAGTGGTGTCTCCAGCAGTGAACCTCATCATCTACAGCATGAGGAACCAGGAACTCAAGGATGCCTTGAGGAAACTAGTGACCTGATAAGACCTGATAATCTTTAAAAAAAAAAAAAAAAAAAAAGCCCATTGTCTTCTGCATATGACTCATAAAGCATTTCAGGAACAAGGTTATCTTTTGGTCATTTTTCATACTCTGGAGATTGCCATCACAAGCTCAGAGCTGTGGGGTGTACGGGCAGGGGGTTCAGCAATGACTGAGTAGGCCATTGCTCATTGTTCACTTGCTCTTCGGGGGATAGGATTTCCCAGAAGAGCAGGGCCTGATGTATGTGCATGGAAGACATGGAAAGAGAAACCCAATGCTGGTTCCAGCAGGCACATCATATGTGTGTGGAGAGATGAACACGAAGGAGCACAAAGGCCATCAGCTATTCCTAGAAGTCTCATGAAGGCCAGCTGGACAGATAGTGTCACAAAACCAAGTAACGTCCCCTGGGAAGCCACCTGAAGGCAGCTCTGGGATGTGCTTCCTTGAACGTCTCTGTGCCCATTCCTCATGCCTTGGGGTATCTCGGAGGAGGGCAGAGCAGGGCGAGGCACCGCAGGGCTGAGGTGCCTCCCAGCCTCTGGCAGTGGCTGCAGGAGCCAAAGGGACACTGCAGGCACTGCAGTGCACTGCATGTGGATGTGCAAGGCAGGGACCTGTGTCTCCCAACAGCCCCATGTGTATGAGGAGCATGGGAGGCCAGCTCAGACATAGGCACCTCACAGAGCCCTGACGCTGCCCTGTGTGACTCCAGAAACAACCCCTGTTGTCCCTGTGAAATTTCTGTCATGCCTCTTGCACAGATTCAATGCACATGCTCCTCTCCTCCATGTCACACTACCATGACTTTCTGGACTGGGCTTTCTGTCAGAGGTTTGGCTCAGAGATTTCTGGGGACTTGGAAAAGGCAGGCATCAAAAGCATCTTATGGAATGACAGTAAATAAATAATTAAATAAAAGGGCGAGGAGAATTGCAACTGTCACCTCTGCTCCTGCTGACATGATGGGGAAAGTCCTGCCACAGCCATCTTCAGGTATGTGGCATAAAAAATAAAGAAATTGCTGAAGCAGTAGGGAAGGGGAAAGAAGGCAATGTGGTGAACCTGGACTTTATCAAGGCCTTTGCCATGGTCTTCTGGAGTCTCCCTTTAGCCAGACTGGTGATATTTGGACTGAAGAAAGGGATGATGATGTGAGGGGGAGGGTGGCTGGACACTAGTGGTACAAAGTCCTCCTGCCACCCAGATACCAGCAGCACCCCTCAGTGATGGGCACTTGGGTCAACAACATTGACCCTCTTTTTTATCTCCCTTTATGATGACACGGAGTACATTTTCAGCTCAATTGTGGCTAATGCCAAGCTAGGAGGACTCCTTGAGCAACTTCACCTTGCACAGAGCACAATACTATGTGGGCTGCTGCAGGGCAAGTTAACTCCATCCCTGTCAGACCCAGTACAAGCAGACACTCGATTGCCATGCCGACTGTGAGATCCCCTCTGCCTACATACCCAGTAGGACCCTTACAGGAAGAAGACCTGGCTATAGATCGTCATGTTCCTTCTTGGTGGTACGGAACTGGACAGGCTTGAGAGGTTGCTTGCGGGAATCTCATGAGACTCCCACCTGCTCTCATGAGACACCACCTGGAGTACTGCGTTCAGCTCTGGGGCTCCCAGTACAAGAATGACTTGAAGCTATTAGAGTGAGTCCAGACAAGGACTACAAGGATGATCAAGGGGCTGGAGCAGCTCTCCTATTAAAACAGGCTGAGGGAGTTGGGGTTGTTCAGCCTGGAGAAGGCTCTGAGGAGACCTTATAGCATCCATCCAGTACTTAAAGTGGGCCAACAGAAAAGCTGGGGAGAGACTTTTACTCAGGGTGTGCACTGATAGGACAAGGGGAATGGCTTTAAACTTAAAGAGGGTAGATTTAGAGTGGGTAGTCAGATGAAATTCTTGATTTGGAGGTGAGGCACCAGAACTGGTGCTGTGGGTCCAGAGGTCACCCAGAGGGAGTTTGGATCAGCCCACACCCTTGTGTTTGAAGGAACAGCTGGCAGGAGTGGAGAGGCGTCATGGAAATCATGGCAATACAGGAGTGAGAGCAAGGTGGGGAAGAGAAGTGCCTGTCTGCAGCCTTCAGAGAGGTGTGGGACGGCATAGGAAAGTCTGCAGAGGAGAAGGCAGAGGGCTTTGACAAGAATGGAAGGCTGTAGCAGCACTGACACCTTTGTCCCCTTGGCCATGGCTTATGAGGAGACATGTTATACTTGCAATAAATGACTGAGTCCCAAATAGGATTGCAATTAAAGTTTACAATTTATTAAAGGAATAGAGGCAAGGAAACAGCACTGGGTGTGCCGGGAGTCTCTGATCCACCAAGACACACACCTATTACATCAGGTGGCTGGTTTTTATGCTCCTAGGCTAATACATATTCTACCCCACTTTTTGGAAAAGGCAGGGTTATTATAATTAGTTTCCCAGGATCCAAACCACCCCATGTGCGCATGCGTATCAGTCTCCAGTGGTTCCTCTGAGGGGTCGCTCGTACTGAAGGCTCATAGTCTTCCTTCCAGGCTTTGTCCTTCGATTGTTCTTCATCTTCCCCCCTTCTTCTTATTTGGTCATATCTTAGCTGGATATCAGAGACCCGTGCAGCGCCACATGCAATAGTTAGCAGTTATTTTGAAACCCCTTTGTTCTCTTATCCCAGATATCAGAGACTTGTCCCATGGAAAAGTCAGCAGTTTTTGGAAACTCCTTTGTTCTCTTATCCCCTAGACCCGAGTCTCACGATTTACCCTTCAAACCCTCTATTGACACAAACTTCTAGACTCTGTTTCACTTAGACGTGTGGTTATCCAAGGGTATGTAAGACAGAAAGTCACATTCATCATACCATGCAGCCCTAGCATTGTTCCATATTGACACGAGTCAGATGAACATATTTCACATACTCATGGCATTCGGACAATGTATTCTCCTTTCAACCATGTGAAAACGCTGGATGGTGTCATAATACTGTCCTTCACATGATATTATCGGCATCGTCCCCTACCCCACAGACTCCAGGAAGAGCCCTGAGTGAGACATGGAGGTGCTGGGGGTGCAGGATCTCCCCTCCCAGTGGCTGGGGTCAGGCCTTGGCCTTCTGCTTCGGCAAAACAAACCGAGACTTTTCTCAGCACAGTGTCTTTGACTGTCTGTAATCAGGGCCTCTAGTTATCTGCTGTAACAGTTCCCATGCGAGGCTTTCATAGTAACAGACTAGAATGGCCAACAGAGTGTAGAGAATAGAGCAGTCTAATACTACGGAATAGAGTAGCCAGCAGAGGTGAGACAGGTACTTTGATATAATGAAAGCCATCAGAAAGCTGATCCCAGTTAGATGACTGATATGGGGAGGTCAGGAGTAACCTGGCCAGGACATATGTGAGATTTGGGGGAGGGAAGAGAAAAGAGGAGGAGCTCAGAAGCTTACCTTTGCAGAGGTAAGAGGGTTCATGTCATGTTGAGGCTGCTGTAACACTGACTTCAAACAGTCTTGTAGGGCCTATAAACTATTTTCAACAGTAACAATAATCCCTAAACCTAAACATTACACAAACACCCTGACAGGACTCCACTATTGTAATGCAGAAATCAAAGTATCACCTGAAGAAAAACTCAGCCCATAGCCCCTTTCCCTTACATTTACTCTCTTGCTCACCTGAATCACTGCCCCTAACACTAACATTAAATTGCTCTATTTCATCCTAGACTTCTTGACAGATGTAAACAAAACCCTTAAGCATAATGTGTGCCCATACCCTAACCAGAGACCTGACACCACAAGCAGAACGCCAAACGCTCCATCTAAAATTTTGCTTAATCTCTAACCCAGAAAGGTCAAATCTAGTCCCTAGGAGAGTAGAGAGAGGTCAGCTCTACCTCAGGATCTCCTGCCCCAGCAGGAGGAATGTGACTGTGGCAGGGACTGTGAGGTCACTTCTGCCTCTGCACTTGATAGGGCAGCAGCAGGAACGTGTCATGGAAAGGGACTGTGAGGTCACTTCTGTCTGAAGCTGACAGGTCACCCTTACCTTCTCCCTGGGATCTGTACTTTTGTGCGGACATGTGCCAGTGGCCCTGCTAGGCCAGCAGAAGGCACCTGGTTGGCATGCTGACTGGGGGATCCCCTCTGCCTCCAGACCCAGGAGGATCCAGACAGAAAGAAGGCCCCCATATGGGTTGTCCTGTCCCTTCTGCTTGAGTCCATGACTGCACAGCAGGAGGCACAAGGCTTGGCTGTGTGTAGCCACGAAGCTGCAAGGCCAGCAGTAGGCCCATGGCATGGAAGAGGCTGCTGAGGTGACTTGTGTCTGGTTGGCTGCCAGGCCGCAAGGAGCCTGATGGGTTGGGATGCCTCTTCAGGAGTGGTTTCCACCCTGATGGAGCTTCCTTTGATATTAGCAAAGAAGAGGAGAGAATAAGCTGCCACAGAATGCAATATGGAAGGTTGGCACTGGCCTCAACGAGGAAGAAATGCTGGGATGAGAGCAAGGTGGTAAACAGAGATGGGTTTCTGCAGACTTCAAGAAAATAGGGCAAAGTGTGGGACAGCATTGGAAAGCTTGCAGAGGAGAAGGCAGAGGGTGCTGGCAAGAATGGAAAGCCCCAACAGCCCTGAATTTTTTTCCCCTTGTCTAGAGCTTATGAGGTGATGAGATGTAGTCATTACAGTGGGGCCTCCTTCCTTCCTTGCAATCCTTGCAGAGGCTGGAAGGTGTCATTCCAGTGTTCTTATGGCATCACGCTTCCCAGAACATCCCACAGATCGCCAGGAAGAGCCCTGAGCCAGACACGGGGTACAAGATCTCCCCTCCAGCAGCTGGTGGCAGGCCTTGAATCTTCTGCTTCACTAAAAGAAGCCAAGACATTTCTCAGCATAGCGCTTTGTCTGTCTGTAATCATGGCCTCCAATTATCTGTCCTAGCAAGGCCCTGGGGAGGCTTCGTTAGTAACAGCCCTCAGTGGGGCCCATTAATACTCCAAGTCACTTCAACTTTTGTGCCTCCTGACTTGACATGCTCAAGCGCTTACATCACTCTCCTCTCAGTACCTGAGCTTCATAGACTGAGCACCAAAATACACCATGGACCTCATTAAAATGGAGAAACTCCTAACATCTCTACCACAATTTTCTTAAAGACTTCAGGATTTGTTCAGCTAATTGCAGAGCTTGCATGATGTAGTTAAAGAAGAAGATTTCAAAAAGCACCTAATAAAAACTTCTTGTTTCAAAGTCTGAATTTTGCTGCATTTCAGTTTTGAGCATTGTTCTCCTATTGCTGTTCATTCAGGGTGACTTCTTTGGAGACCTCTATCAGGAGAAAAAGCAGAGTCTGGAGGTCTTACACCTCCACTGCCAGCAGTGGTCTTTGTCCCTGTAACTGCAGCTCAGCCCAGCACATGAAACCCTTTCTAAGACAAGTCAGTTGTACTTTGGGAACAAAATAAATAATAAAATAAAATAAAATAAAAAAAATAAAATAAAATAAAATAAAATAAAATAAAATAAAATAAAATAAAATAAAATAAAATAAAATAAAATAAAATAAAATTGAAATAACCATTGGAATCTGAGAAATTCAGCTTGAATATTAGTAAACACCTGGACATCCATGGTCTCTCATGGGTCTTCTGTGGAAAACTCTGGAAGCAAAGTAAAGAAAATATTTCTTCAAGTGGCTGTAGTTGTACCCACAGGCTAGGCCTCTTTTGGGAAATTGTGCCCTTCCAGTAACAGAAACATAAACAGAGTAATGTGAAAAGACCTGCCCAGTCAATAGAGTAGGGCAAAGTCATGCTTCCTGTGCTATAGATGCAAAAGACAAAAAGAATTGCATTTTGCCTTATACTGCTCAAGGATGTGTAAACCAGGTCATGCATCTTTACCTTAGTACTGACAAGTCCATCACTAAACCACACTACCAAGTTCTACAACTACACCTTGGCTCTCCAGTCAATGAACCAGCTCATGGATGGCAATCAGGGAGTCCCGGTTAGCATGATGCTACCTCAGGTGCGCCACCATGGTAGCCATTGGCACCTGCTGTTCTTCAGCCCTCAGCAAACCCACAACAGAAGGATTCTGTGGAAGGCCAAGCAAGGTAGACAACTGTTTAAGATCCTCCATCTCAAAGGCAGGTATGCCAAAGCCCCAGCGGTAGTGCCCTCTTGGAACTTTGAAGTTCCCTCTCCTGAAACAGTCTATGCTGAGAATGCACAGGCCAGTCCCAATGGGGTGTTTTTGCCATTCCTTCCCAGTTAGACTCCCTTCAGCCTCCAGACAGTTAACTGCTGGGATCCCCTTGTCACTCCAGAAATATAGGTGGGTTCTACCTCTTTAAGTCTTGATGGCATTAGGGTACACTGTGTAGAGCCTGAGACATTTGTGGGTGTGATGTGCCAGAAAACACCAGGAGAAGCATCCCAAGGGGTGGTGCTGCTGGTGAGGACACGTTTGTGCCAGCAGCATGAGTGGGCAGCAGCTGTGCGCAGGCGAGGGGAGGCCAGGAAGTGCATGCCAAGAGCACTCCTGCCAGCAGAGACAAGGCCGGGCCAAAGCCAAGGGGAGAGGCAGGTCCAGGGCAGGGGGCTTCAAGGGCCATGCTGAGCTCCCTGCCCCAGCAGCAGCCGCACTGGCCCTCAGCAGATGTGCTGGCTGGCACACACGGGGAGGTGCTGGCGTGCATCAGAGAGCAGCAAGGAAGGCGCTGGAGAGGGCCGGGGCGAGGTGGGTGGCAGAGCCCCATGCAGGGGCTGGCTGGGGTTCCCCTCTGCTGCAGCCACCGCACGAAGTATGGCAGGAGGAGGGCAGGCAGGGCTCATGGCCATGGGGCAGATCCTGGCCCTGGACGCTCTATGAGCGCCTTGCAGCTCCTGACAGGCTGCAGTGAGGTGCCCCTCAGCCTTCCTTCCTGTGCTCCCAGGGCACATGGCTGCCTCCTGCCCAGCTCACTGCCCTCCAAGAACGTCTGACAGTGCTGCTTCCCAAGCTGGGCCTTGCCCAGCATTAGTCCCCTGCAGGGGCAGAAAATGGCCCTTGTCTTCATGGCTTTTCATGGTGTTCCTTTTGGTACATGCTCTTCTCATCCTTTATCTCTTTTACTGAATAAAGAGGCCTAGGAGAACTTTTTGGTACAGAGTACTACAGAAAAAAACATCGAGTCCCTCAGCCACATCTCTGCTTTTCCCCCACATTGCAGCTGGTTTCTTCATTCTACAACCTCTGCTGTACCTGAAGAGAAATTATGAGAAACAAGACTCACAGAAAATGACTACCTGCTGGTTATTTTATTTGGTTAATTACAAAGCTTACCAGCACCTGTAAATGAGGTCTTTGGGTTAAAAAACAAGAAAGACAACAACAACAAAAGGTTGAAGAAATGAGATGGAGAAAAATATTTTTATTGGACTAGTATTGCAAAGAATGAAAAGCAATTTTGAAATACATGAACAAAGGTGTTTCTGCCTTGTCCAGGTTTATGTGAGGAAGATGTGCAGGTACCTCATTGATGGGGAAATACTGTAGATTAGAATAACATCCTCAGTGCCTCCTTTAGCTCCTTGTTCCTCGTGCTGTAGGTGAGGGTTTCGCTGCTGGAGGCAACACCGAGTATAGAAGTGAAACCGCCAGGCCCAGGAATAGGGAGGTGGTGGAGGGAGGCTTCAGGTAGGCAACCGTGGCAGTAATGCTATGCAGGGAGACCACGGCCAGGTGAGGGAGGCATGTGGAAAAGGCTTTGTGCTGGCCCTGCTCAGAGGGCATCCTCAGCACAGCCCTGACAACCTGCACATAGGACAGAGCACAATGAAAACAAAACATCCAAATGCTAAAAAGACACTGAACGCAAGTACCCCAACTTCCCTGAGGTAGGGATCTGAGCTGGAGGGCTTGAGTTGAGCTTTGAGGAGAGCCTGAGGAGAGCTTTGAATCAAAACAGAGCACTTTGACATGAAACAGCATATCTTTACACTTGCTGAGCACTCTTCTCAGCACTCTTCTCATCCTAATCCAAAACATAGCACCCTTCCTGCACCTGGGGCGCAATAACCCCAAGCAGAGCTACAGGCTGGGAGAGGAATGGTTGGAGAGCTGCCAGGCAGAGAAGGACCTGGGAGTGATGGTGGATAGTCGGCTGAATATGAGCCAGAGGTGTGCTCAGGTGGCCAAGAAGGCCAACGGCATCCTGGCTTGTATCAGGAACAGTGTGACCAGCAGGGCTAGGGAGGTGATCGTCCCCCTGTACTCAGCTCTGGTGAGGCCGCACCTCGAGTACTGTGTTCAGTTTTGGGCCCCTCGCTACAAGAAGGACATGGAGGTGCTTGAGCGGGTGCAGAGAAGGGCGACGAAGCTGGTGAGGGGCCTGGAGAACAAGTCCTACGAGGAGCGGCTGAGGGAGCTGGGCTTGTTCAGCCTGGAGAAGAGGAGGCTCAGGGGTGACCTTATCGCTCTCTATAGGTACCTCAAGGGAGGCTGTAGCGAGGTGGGGGTTGGTCTGTTCTCCCACGTGCCTGGTGACAGGACGAGGGGGAATGGGCTTAAGTTGAGCCAGGGGAGTTTTAGGTTAGATGTTAGGAAGAACTTCTTTACCGAAAGGGTTGTGAGGCATTGGAACAGGCTGCCCAGGGAAGTGGTGGAGTCACCATCCCTGGAAGCCTTCAAAAGACGTTTAGATGTAGAGCTTAGGGATATGGTTTAGTGGGGACTGCTAGGGTTAGGTCAGAGGTTGGACTCGATGATCTTGAGGTCTCTTCCAACCTAGAAATTCTGTGATTCTGTGATTCCACCTACTAGGAGGAAAATGAACTCTGTCCTAACTGAAACCAGGACAAGGGTGCACTCTATTCCATCATCCAGGCCACTGACAAATAACTTGAACAGGACTGGACTCAGTGTAGGTCCCTGGGAGACACTGCTGGCTACAGGCCTTCAACTAGACTCTGTTCCACTAAGCACGACCCTCTGAACTCTGCCATCCAGCCAGCTCACATCCCACCTCACCGACCACTCCTCCATCTCACACTTCCTGAGCTAGCCTATGAGGATGTTATGGGAGACAGTGCTGAAAGCCTTGCTGAAGTCAAAGTAGACAACATCTGCTGCTCTCCCCTCACCCACTCAGCTAGTCATTCCATCATAGAAGCCTGTCAAGTTGGTGAAGCATGGTTTCCCTTGGTGAACCTATGCTGACTACTCCTGATCACCTTCTTCTCTTCCACATGCTGGAGATGACCTCCAGGATGAGCTGTTCCATTGCCTTTCCAGGGATGGAGGTGAGGCTGACCAGCCTGTAGTTGCCTGGGTCCTCCTTCTTGCCCTTGTTGAAGACCGGTATGACATGAGCTTTCTTCCAGTCTTCAGGCAGCTCTCCTGTTTTCCATGGCCTTTCAAAAATGATTGGCCAGCAGTAACATCTGCCAGCTCCCTCAGAACTCATGGATGTATCCCATCGGGGTCCATGGATCTGTGGCTGTCAGGTTTGCCTAAGAGATCTCTGACCTGATCCTCTTCAACCAAGGGAAAGTCCTCATTTCTCCAGATTTCCTCCCTTGTCCTGAAGGTCAGAGATTCTGGAGGGCTGCTCTTAGCAGTGAATACTGAAGCAAAGAAGGCATTCAGTAATTCTGCCTTCTCTGTATCCTTTGTCACCAGGTCACCCACCTCGTTAAGCAGTTGGCCCACATTTTCCTTCCTCTTCCTTCTGCTATTGATATATTTGAAAAAGACCTTTTCTCAGACAATGGCCCTATATTCTTCCCAAGTGGCTTGTCCCTTTTTTCCACATTATGTATACATCCTTCTTCCATTTAAGTCACTCCAGGATCTCCTTGATCATTCAAGCAGGTCTCCTGCCCTCTTTGACATTTTGCTCACAGGAATACATAGTTTTTGAGCTTGGAGGACTTGGGGGTCAGTGTGCTATCGCTGCCGGTGCACCATTGTGGCAGCCATCAGCACCTGCTCTTCAGCTCTCAGCAACCCCACAACAGAAGGGTCCCGTGTGAGACCAGGCAAGGTAGACAACTATTTGATGTTCTCTATATTCATGGCAGTTATGCCAACAGAACTATGGTACTCTTTTGTTTAGTTGTTTGCCCTTGGAAAAAGCCAGAAACGCAGTCTGGAGGCATATCATTAGGGTTACCCAATGATGTTCACATCACTCAAGAGCTATCATGACCAGCCCGAAAGAAAGAAGGGGAAGGTGCCATGCCTTGTTCCCTTCACCAAGTGGATTCATGAGCGTCATACCAGTAACACCTCAAATAATATTCATTGGTGCAGATTTAGGGAAAGCATCACAAACCCATATTTGCTTTCCTAGTGGTAACTTAGTAGTTTCTTGCAATATGTAGTTGCTTTACAGGGAAGGGTTGTACTGGGTCTGGCTGGAATGTTAACTTTCCCTGCAGCAGCCCATACAGTGCTGTGCTCTGCACTTGTAGCTGGAACAGCAGTGTTATCACACCAGTGTTGTGTCTACTGCTGAGCAGTGCTGGCACAGCATCAGGCCTCTCTCTAACCCTCCTAGGGGATGGGCAAAAAGTGAGAAGAGAAACATCACCAGGGCAGCCGACCTCAACCAACCAAAGGGATATTCCATACCATGTGATGTCACACTCAGCAATAAAAGGTGGAAACAGGAAGAAGAGGGGAGGGGTGCGCTCTCATTGTGAAAATGTCAGTCCTCCTCCTGAATACCGGCTACATGCGTTGTGGCCCTGCTTCAAGGACGTGGTCAAGCACCGCTCATTTGTGGGAAGTAGAGAGTAATTTCTTTCCTCTGCACTTCCACATAGACTTCATCTGTTTTATTTGTTTGTCTTCCTCCCTTTTCCTTTCCCTTTTTATTTCCCTTTAGTTAAATTGTTTAGTTCATAATAATCTTTCTTTAATTATTATTTCCCTTTAATTAAATTATCCTTATCTCAACCCGTGAGTTGTTCTTTGCTTTACTTCTCCCCCTCCTCATCTAAAGAGGGAGAGTGAGAGAGCAGTTGTGGTGTTTAGCAGCCCAGCACGGTAAAACCACCACAAGGGTTTGTAGCAATTTGTAATACAGACATTCATGAAAACAGAGCAACGAGGTGTCCGTGTCCTTGTGTACTATGGAATCCTACCAACCTACTGCTGTGATCCATGGGCGAGCTGACCCTTCTAGGTCCTGACCGTTGATACTGTGATGCCCTTGGAGAGGTCCTCAGAGCTGCAGGAGCAACCACAGACCTGGGGCTTGGTGACATCCCTTTGCTGCAGAGAACAGAATCAACCACAGGGGCTGGACGCTTCAGATGCTGGAGTGACAAGAAACTGTCTTTTTTTCTGCTCAGGTCTGCTGCCTCCTCGCACACAGCCAGGCCTGTGGCTCATCTCCCTGTGGAGGACAAGGAGGCAAAGCTCTGCTGGTGCCCAAGTAAGAGAAAAATACTCCACCTGTGGAAGGGCAGGGCTGGCAGGGAGGTGGCACAGGACAGGCACTGGTCTCTTTCTTCTGTTGCCACTCAGGGAGGCTTGAGACCGCAGGTCAGTGTCCATACTGCCCACAGGTGCCTGCAGTCCTGTATCCTGAGATCCATCTGCTCTCCTTCTGTACAGAACATTTTTACTTTGTTTCTCACAGTTTGGGGGCTGCATTGGTGGACCTGGAACATGGCACTGAAAGGCTGTGTCTCCCACTGTGGGTTTTTTGGTGAGTTTTTCCCATTGCAGCAGCAGAGCAGCAGCTAATTGCTCCTGGAAGAAAACTGAAACAGCTTCTTCAGTGCATGTTTGAGCTCCTGGTTCCTCATGCTGTAGATGAGGGGGTTCACTGCTGGAGGTACCACTGAGTACAGAACTGCCACCACAAAGTCCAGGTATAGGGAGGAGGTGGCGGGGGGCTTCACACCGGCAAACACAATAGTGCTGACAAACAGGGAGACTACCACAAGGTGAGGGAGGCATGTGGAAAAGGCTTTGTGCAGGCTCTGCTCAGCAGGGATCCTAAGCACAGCCCTGAAGATCTGCGCATAGGACAACACAATGAAAATAAAACAGCCAGCACCTAAACAAAAGCTAAATGCAATAAACCCAACTTCCCTGAGGTAGGCATCTGAGCAGGAGAGCTTGAGGATCTGGGGGACTTCACAGAAGAACTGGTCCAAAGCATTGCCTTGGCAAAGGGGCAGGGAAAATGTACTGGCTGTGTGCAGGACACCATGGAGAAAGCCACTGCCCCAGACAGCTGCTGCCATCTGGGCACAAGCTCTGCTGCCCAAGAGGCTCCCATAGTGCAGGGGCTTGCTGATGGCAACATAGTGGTCATAGGCCATGGTGGTGAGAACATAAAATTCTGCTGTAATCAGGAAGACTAATAGAAAGACCTGTGCAGCACAGCCTTGATAGGAGATGGTCCTGGTGTCTCAGAGAGAATTGGCCATGGCTTTGGGCAGAGTGGTGGAGATGCAGCCCAGGTCGAGGAGGGCGAGGTTGAGGAGGAAGAAGTACATGGGGGTGTGCAGGCGGTGGTCGCAGGCTACGGTGGTGAGGATGAGGCCGTTGCCCAGAAGGGCAGCCTGGTAGATGCCCAGGAAGAGCGCAAAGTGCAGGAGCTGCAGCTCCCGCATGTCTGCGAATGCCAGCAGGAGGAACTCACTCACAGAGCTGATGTTGGGCATTTGCTGGTTCTGGACATGGACACTGCCAAATGAGAAAAATAAATAAATAAATAAATAAATAAATAAATAAATAAATAAATAAATAAGGAGTGTTAGGAGTAAAGTCTGTGAGAAAAATTCAGTTAATTCCCAGTTAAAACCTTACATTTCCTGTTTCCAAGAGGACCTTTGTGTCTCTCCCTATCTGGAGCCCTGCTGTGTGCTTCCTGAGTGTCCTGTACACTGCAGCCTCCTCTCCCCATCAGCTCCCAGTGAGGCTGCTCTGCTGCATTCGAGGTTCCAAGAAGGAAGGTTCCTGGGAAGTGGCTCCCTCTGTTGAGTGAGGGGCGTTTGGCTGTGTGACTCTGTGTGCGTCTTCCCTGTTCAATACTCAGGAGACAAAATCAGCAGGTGGATCGTGCATGTCTGGCAGGGAGCATCTCCTCCTGCTTCACCCGCCGTTCACAGCACTCCTTGTCAGAATCAGACACCACCAGCTGCCATGCTGGGGAAGGGGGAGCAGCAGGCATGGGCAGGTAGGGCAGACCCAACCCAGTGCAGAAGCTGCGGTGTTGGTAAGGTAGAGGCTGTCCTCACAGACCTGTGCCATCTGGCTGGCACAGCCAGGAGAGGGACAAGAGCTCTGGCGTGGAAGAAGCATTTGGAATATGCTCCTTGTCATATGGTAGGAATTTGGGGGTAGGACCTCTGGGGAGCCAGGAGCTAGACTCGATGATCCTTGTGGGTCCCTTCCAACTCGGGATATTCTATGATTCTGTGATTCTGTGCCTTCTTCCATGGAGGAAGGTGGAAGGGGCCTGCAGCAAATGTGTCTACTTACACAGAGATTTAGGGTTCAGACACCCCATATTTTCAGCCCATAGGTTATATATGCCATGACAGAAACTGTGAAGGAGTTTCTGGGGAAGAGATGAGACCAGGGGCTGCTGCAAGGAAGGTGCCTGCACTGCAGGGAATGGCAGGGAGGGAGCAGCTCCCTCTCACTGCCTGCCAATGTCCCTGCTGCCTGCAGCTGTCCTGTCAACATCTCTTTATCTGTCCCCATGTCTCCTCCTGTCCATGCTCACAGACCCCATCCCATCCTCTGCGTGCCCAGCTCTGTCCTGCAGACACCTCCCGGGGATGGGGACAGCTCTGGGGACATCCCCCTCTCAGTAGGTCCTAAAGAACGGTTCTAAAAACGCCCTGGAGCAGTCTGTAAGGAGAGAGAAGGGAAGGGACACTCTCAGGTTTGTCACTAACCTGTTTATGTCTCATTCCAATGCAATAGGAAGCTCCACTACCTGTGCAAACCCAACCATTCTCTTAACACAGCCTACCCCACAATCAGACTATGAAAGCGCAGGCAGAGAGTGCAGAAAGAGCCTTCTCTTTGCAGGCAGCACCTGCCCTGCCCTTCCTTTGCTCAAGCCCCTGGGCAGCTCGTCAGGCAGGCTGAATGCTGTGTCTGGCAGGCAGCGGAGGCCATGCCCCGGCACACAGCCCCTGGGGCACAGCAGGGACCCTGCTCTGCACCACAGCCCTGGGCACCCCTGCAGCTGCCCTGAAGCACCTTCTCCTCCACACCGCACAAGCCACATGAGACATCCTGGCAGCTCCTGGCCAAGCATAGACATCCCGCATCCAGAAGCCTTTTCCAGGAACCTCCCCTGCACTGTCCTGCAGCCAGATACTTACTGTGGGCAGAGCTGTGAAGGTTTCTCCTGCACTGAGCTCTCCCTCCAGGCTGCCTGGAATCCCTTTCTGCCTGGGTGCCTGTGGTCAGAGCCCCCAGCCCTGCTGCGCTGTGCAGAGGAGCTGCTCCTGGGCAGAGCTGTCTCTCTGCACCAGGGCCCTCTTGCCACGAGCTCTCTCTGTCCCAGGAGCCCGGCCCAGCTCAGCAGCACAGGCCCAGCCCAAGACATTGGAATCACCCCTCTGGGGGTTTTGCTGATGAGCCCACAAACCTCAGGCACTCAGAGACAATTGAAGACATCTCTCCAGAAGTCCAAGTCAGAGGCAAGTTTCCTGCAGTGTCCCCCTGAGGGCCAGCACTGACACAGCCTCTCTTGGAGCTTGTTAGATCAGAACACTGGAGGCAGTGAGGACAAGGAGACAAAGGCAATGTGAAGGTGACACTGAGGTGTAGACAAAGTGGATGTGTTTCACCAAGCACCAGGGCCAGGCCTTGACCTCCAGCTTCTGTGAAGGGAGATCTCTTCCCTTCACACACTGCTCAGGGCTCTTCCTGGGGCACTAGGAGATGGGGATGTGCATTGTCAAGTGCAGGAGAATGGTACGACCCCTTCCAGGTTCATGGGTGGGGACAAGGAGACAATGAGGCCCTGGTGCTTTAGCAATAAGCCGTCTCCTCATAGGCCTCAGTGACAGAGGCAACAGCCATAGCCATGTACACAAAGACTTTGGTTCTGTTCAGACTTTCAGCCTTCCATAGCCCTTGCTTCTCTCCAAACCAGGATATCACAGAATCACAGAATCACAGAATTTCTAGGTTGGAAGAGACCTCAAGATCATCGAGTCCAACCTCTGACCTAACCCTAGCAGTCCCCACTAAACCATATCCCTAAGCTCTACATCTAAACGTCTTTTGAAGGCTTCCAGGGATGGTGACTCCACCACTTCCCTGGGCAGCCTGTTCCAATGCCTCACAACCCTTTCGGTAAAGAAGTTCTTCCTAACATCTAACCTAAAACTCCCCTGGCTCAACTTAAGCCCATTCCCCCTCGTCCTGTCACCAGGCACGTGGGAGAACAGACCAACCCCCACCTCGCTACAGCCTCCCTTGAGGTACCTATAGAGAGCGATAAGGTCGCCCCTGAGCCTCCTTTTCTCCAGGCTGAACAAGCTCAGCTCCCTCAGCCGCTCCTCGTAGGACTTGTTCTCCAGGCCCCTCACCAGCTTCGTCGCCCTTCTCTGCACCCGCTCAAGCACCTCCATGTCCTTCTTGTAGCGAGGGGCCCAAAACTGAACACAGTACTCGAGGTGCGGCCTCACCAGAGCTGAGTACAGGGAGACGATCACCTCCCTAGCCCTGCTGGTCACACTGTTCCTGATACAAGCCAGGATGCCGTTGGCCTTCTTGGCCACCTGAGCACACCTCTGGCTCATATTCAGCCGACTATCAACCATCACTCCCAGGTCCTTCTCTGCCTGGCAGCTCTCCAACCATTCCTCTCCCAGCCTGTAGCTCTGCTTGGGGTTATTGTGCCCCAGGTGCAGGACCCGGCACTTGGCTTTGTTGAACTTCATGCAGTTGACCTCAGCCCATCGGTGCAGCCTATCCAGATCCTCCTGCAGAGCTTTCCTACCCTCAAGCAGATCAACACACGCACCTAGCTTGGTGTCATCTGCAAACTTACTGAGGGTGCACTCATTGCCCTCATCCAGATCATCGATGAAGATATTAAAGAGGACCGGCCCCAGCACCGAGCCCTGGGGGACGCCACTAGTGACTGGCCTCCAACTGGACTTGGCTCCATTCACCACGACTCTTTGGGCCCGGCTATCCAGACAGTTTCTAACCCAACGAAGTGTGCGCCAGTCCAAGCCAAGAGCAGCCAGTTTCTTGAGGAGAATGCTGTGGGAAATGGTGTCAAAAGCCTTGCTGAAGTCAAGGTAGACCATATCCACAGCCTTGCCCTCATCCACCCAGCACGTCACTTTGTCATAGAAGGAGATCAGGTTCATCAAGCAGGACCTGCCTTTCATAAACCCATGCTGACTAGGCCTGATCGCCTGCTTGCCCTACAAGTGCTGCGTGATGACTCTCAGGAGGATCTGTTCCATGAGCTTCCCTGGCACTGAGGTCAAACTGAAAGGCCTGTAGTTTCCCGGGTCTGCCCTCCGGCCCTTCTTGTAGATGGGCGTCACATTTGCTAGCCGCCAGTCGATTGGGACCTCCCCCGATAGCCAGGACTGCTGATAAATGATGGACAGTGGCTTGGCCAGCTCCTCTGCCAGTTCTCTCAGTACCCTTGGGTGGATCCCATCCGGCCCCATTGACTTGTGCACATCTAAGTGCCGTAGCAGGTCACCAACCAGTTCTTCATGGATAGTGAGGGCCACATCCTGCTCCCCATCCCCTTCCACCAGCTCAGGGTACTGAGTATCCAGAGAACAACCGGTATTGCCACTAAAGACTGAGGCAAAGAAGGCATTGAGCACCTCCGCCTTTTCCTCATCTCTTGTAACTAGGTTTCCCCCCGCATCCAGTAAAGGATGGAGATTCTCCTTAGTCCTCCTTTTTGTGTTGATGTATTTATAGAAACGTTTTTTGTTATCTTTAACGGCAGTAGCCAGATTGAGCTCCAGATGAGCTTTGGCCTTCCTAATTTTGTCCCTGCACAGCCTCGCTACTTCTTTAAAGTCCTCCCTAGTGGCCTGCCCACTTTTCCAAAGATTATAAACCCTCTTTTTTCTCCTAAGCTCAAGCCACAATTCTCTGTTGAGCCAGACCGGTCTTCTTCCCCGCCAGCTCGTCTTTGGGCACGTGGGGACAGACCGTTCCTGCGCCATTAAGATTTCCCTCTTGAAGAGCACCCAGCCTTCCTGGACTCCTCTGCCCTTCAGAACCGCCTCCCAAGGGACTCCACCAACTAGTGTCCTGAGCAGCTCAAAGTCAGCCCTCCGAAAGTCCAATACAGTGGTTTTACTGGTCCCCTTCCTGGCCTCGCCAAGAATAGTGAACTCCACCATTTCGTGGTCACTCTGCCCAAGACAGCTCCCGACAATCACATCCTCCACCAGTCCTTCTCTGTTTGTGAAGAGAAGGTCTAGCGGGGCACCACCCCTGGTAGGTTCACTAACCAGCTGCGTCAGGAAGCTATCTTCCACGCTCTCCAGAAACCTCCTAGATTGCTTTCTCAGGGCTGTGTTGTGCTTCCAGGATATGTCAGGGAAGTTGAAGTCCCCCATGAGAACAAGAGCTGACGATTTCGCAACTTCTGTCAGCTGCCTGTAGAATTCCTCATCCGTCTCCTCATCCTGGTTCGGCAGTCTATAGCAGACCCCGACCAGGACACTAGCCTTGTTGTCCCTGCCGATCCTAACCCAAAGGGACTCGACCTTGTCATTCCCAGCCTCGAGTTCCACAACCTCGAAAGACTCTCTAATATAGAGAGCCACACCACCACCCCTTCTGTTCTGCCTGTCCCTTCTAAAGAGCTTATAGCCAGTCATTGCAGTACTCCAGTCATGAGACTGGTCCCACCACGTCTCCGTGATGGCAACCAAGTCGTAGCCTGCCTGCTGAACGATGGCTTCCAGCTCCTCCTGTTTGTTACCCATGCTGCGTGCATTGGTGTAGATGCACTTCAGCTGGGCCATTGCCTTATCCTCCGGCCTTGCCATTGTTCCCCCTGGCACAGCCCCAACAATCCTACCTTCAGCCCCATCCCCCTTCCTACCTAGTTTAAAGCCCTCTCAATGAGCCCTGCCAGCTCCTGGCCCAGGATCCTTTTTCCCCTAAAAGATAGGGACCTGTCTGCGGCCATCAGGCCAGGTGCTGAGTAAAGTGCCCCATGATCAAAATACCCAAGATTTCTGCGTTGGCACCAGCCCTGGAGCCACGTGTTTAACAGGTGGGCTTTCCGTGTCCTCTCTGAACCCCTCCCTGCCACCGTAGGGATGGATGAAAACACCACCTGCACTCCCGCTCCATCCACTAACCGACCCAGTCCCCTAAAGTCTCTTTTGATAGCCTTGAGGCTTCTCTCTTCGATGTTGTCACTGCCCGCCTGGACTATCAAAAGAGGGTAATAGTCAGAGGGGTGTACCAGGTTGGGAAGCTTCCTGGCAACGTCCCTGACCCTGACCCCAGGGAGGCAGCAGACTTCCCTACGAGTAGGGTCAGGCCGACAAATAGGGCCCTCTGTTCCCCTAAGAATCGAGTCTCCAACAACAATAACCCTCCTGTCTTTCTTGGTGGAGGCAGTCCTGAGGCATGGAGTCAACCTCCTCGCCCTAGGCATCCTCCTGGGAACACTTGCTACCTCTTCCTCAGCTACTGGTCTGTCGAGCTCCAGGGCCTCAAACCTGTTGTGTAAGGGCACCTGGGAATGCAGGGCTGGAAGGGGAGGGCGTCACCTGCGATGTTGAGCAGGGACCTGTTTCCATTCCTCCTCAGCTCCCAGATCCCCTCCCTCTGCCCTACGGCTACAGGGCAGGGGGTCCACCCCCATTTGAGGAGTCTCACCTCGGTACCTCCCCTTGAGGCCCTGCAGGGAGTTACTCCAGAAGTCTATCTCTCGCTCACACTCCCTGATGGCAGATTTAAAAAAAAAGAAACAAAAAACAAACAAAAAAACATCACAGCTGCTGCTGTGCCTGCTCTCTTCCTACTTTCTTGTGCTTTGCCCCTCCCCTTTACCACTTGATTGGGTTTGGGTGCTGGGCGGGGCCAAAAGGTATATGAGCCCCAGGCATGGCATTAGAGAGCTTATTCTGCCTGGGCTGCTCCTTGGAGTAAGTGCTTTGTTTTTCCTTCAGTCAGTTGCAGGGTTGTTTAGGCAGGCTGGGGTCTATGGATTTCTGGATTTTAAGTGCTTGGAATTCACTTAATAGAGGAATATTAAGTAGAGGCTGCTGGCTCACTGTTTTTTGGGGTGGGGGGATACTCTTCTGGTTTTGATCTATATGTTAATCTCTAGATGTATACACCCACATGTGTAACTCTCCAGAGGATTAAAACCAGCTTGATTGCATGGTACAAGAGGCTCAACCACGTAGGTGCAGTATTACCAAGAGACTGAGCAGGATCACCTTTTTCATCTGCAAAGGGTAATTCTGTGGCTACCTCTGTTGGAGCTGCTGTGCATTCATGGCCTTTTGGCATTTGTTGACTTTAGGGTGTTTATTTATTTATTTTTTCTTCTAGCTCTGGTCTCTGTGTTTGAGTTTTCTGTAAGGAGCTATACTGTTTGCATGTACATCGTGGATATGACCTTCTCTCTTTGTTTCTTGTAGCTCAGGGCATAGGCACGGAAACATGAATGAGGCATGATGGTGAGTGGATGTCAGTGGGGACTCTGGGTTTTTTGGTGGACTGTGTTAGTCTGCTTCTAGAAACACCCCAGTTCTCTTGTCTGCACTCTGCATTCTGTTGCGCTAAGTCATATAAATAAGTAAAGAAACCACAGCTACTACTCCCCCTCTTTCTGTTTTTTTTTTTTTTTGTATTTTCCCAGGTGATTGGCTTCAGGTTCCAGGTGGGACCTAATGGTAACTGAGTTGCAGGTATGCCATCAGAGAGCTCCTTCTGCCTTGGCTGCTCTTTGGGGTAAGTGCTTTGTTTTTCCTTCAGTCAGTTGCAGGGTTCTTTAGGTGGTTCAGAGTCTATGGACTGATGCATTTTCAAGTAGAAACGGGTACGCATGTCTTTTTTGGGTGGCAACTGGCAGGATCTGTCACAGTAAAGCAACCTAGTAGTAGGTGCTTCTATTGCATGCAGCTCTTCCTCAGGTGAGTAATTGTTATAGCAGTGTTACAGATAGTATGGTGATGCTACTTTGTGTGTTTGCTTTGTGGTTCTGGGTCCCTTATGATATTGGCAGAATTACGGGGCTTTCTGTGAGTCTTTGCCTATATGTCAAATCTTACCAAAGCCACAACGTTGGTGGAAAAGTGATGGAGCATGGTTTAGGAGAAATGTGTCATGGAGGCTCCCTGTGTGAGCATGTATATGAAAAAGGCAGCAGTGGGCATGTAAAGGGTAGTCTGTTTCAGGTTTAGGGACAGTTTGTTATATTTTTGGATCTTTTGCTTGTGGGTTTACTTGTGGGTTGAGTCTTTAGATCTTGCAGCCTTCTAGGCTTTAAGTGCTTGGAATTCACATACTCGATGCTCTTTTATGAGTGGTTGTCAGGTACGTTGTTTTTGGGAAACCGTGGGGTACAGTTTCTTGACCGCATAAGGGCAGTAGTGCCTAGGGAGTGAGCAGGGCACGTTGCGGCGCGGCGCCGCCCGGGCACGTTGCGGCGCGGCGCCGCCCGGGCACGTTGCGGCGCGGCGCCGCCCGGGCACGTTGCGGCGCGGCGCCGCCCGGGCACGTTGCGGCGCGGCGCCGCCCGGGCACGTTGCGGCGCGGCGCCGCCCGGGCACGTTGCGGCGCGGCGCCGCCCGGGCACGTTGCGGCGCGGCGCCGCCCGGGCACGTTGCGGCGCGGCGCCGCCCGGGCACGTTGCGGCGCGGCGCCGCCCGGGCACGTTGCGGCGCGGCGCCGCCCGGGCACGTTGCGGCGCGGCGCCGCCCGGGCACGTTGCGGCGCGGCGCCGCCCGGGCACGTTGCGGCGCGGCGCCGCCCGGGCACGTTGCGGCGCGGCGCCGCCCGGGCACGTTGCGGCGCGGCGCCGCCCGGGCACGTTGCGGCGCGGCGCCGCCCGGGCACGTTGCGGCGCGGCGCCGCCCGGGCACGTTGCGGCGCGGCGCCGCCCGGGCACGTTGCGGCGCGGCGCCGCCCGGGCACGTTGCGGCGCGGCGCCGCCCGGGCACGTTGCGGCGCGGCGCCGCCCGGGCACGTTGCGGCGCGGCGCCGCCCGGGCACGTTGCGGCGCGGCGCCGCCCGGGCACGTTGCGGCGCGGCGCCGCCCGGGCACGTTGCGGCGCGGCGCCGCCCGGGCACGTTGCGGCGCGGCGCCGCCCGGGCACGTTGCGGCGCGGCGCCGCCCGGGCACGTTGCGGCGCGGCGCCGCCCGGGCACGTTGCGGCGCGGCGCCGCCCGGGCACGTTTCTCAGGTGGAGCTGTTGAGCAGGTGAGGTAAAGGAGCTGGGAACAGAGAGGTATTGCACAACTGTATGTTCCATCAGTAGTAGTCAGCGTTGTGGTGTTGGTGGGTATTAGGGCTGGCATGCTAGTGAATGCTGGTTCTCTGCGTTTACTGATGGGGATGAGCCTGTTTAAACTAATTCTAGTTGAGAAAGTTTCAGTTACTAGCTTGGTGATATTGTAAATCCCTTATTAAAACCTGCAGAAAAAGCAAAAGGGGATTCGTGCTTCTAGAATCACCAGAGATATCTTGTCTGCTCTCTGCATGCTTTTGAGATAAAGTTGATTTTAAAAAAGAAAGAAAAAAACCCAGCTGCTTTTCTTGCTCTCTTCCTACTTTCTTGTGCTTTGCCCCTCCCCTTTCCCAGCTGGTTTGGTTTGGGTGCTGGGCGGGGCCAGAAGGTATATGAGCCCCAGGCATGGCATCAGAGAGCTCCCTCTGCCTGGGCTGCTCTTTGGGGTCAGTGCTTTGTTTTTCCTTCAGTCAGTTGCAGGGTTGTTTAGGCAGGCTGGAGTCTATGAATTTCTGGATTTCTAAGTGGTTGGAATTCTAGATTTCTAAGTGCTTGAAATAGAGGGATATTTAGTAGAGGCTGCTGGCTCACTTTTTTTTTTGGGATGGTGGCATATGCTCCTGTTTTTGAGCTATATTTTAATCTCTAGAGGTATAAAACCACTTGTTTTAGTCCTCTGGAGAGTTACCCCCGCTTGATTACATGCTACATATGGCTTGACAGTGTAGATGCAGCATTACCAAGAGACTGAGCATGGTTGTATCAGAGTCACCTTTTTCATCCGCAAAGGGTAAGTCTGTGATTACCCCTGCCAGGGCTGCTGTGTGTGCATGTCTTTTTGGCATGTGTGTGTGCATGTCTTTTTGGTGTGTTGTGTGGCCTGGGCAGAGTTTGCAGTGGCGCTGTGAGCGAAGAATCTCAGAGCTGGTGAGCAGCTGAAGTAACAGAGCTGGGAAGAGAGAGGTATTGCAGCAGGTACACTGTGGCTATGAGGTGCCTCAGAGTGTGCTTTCCTCTTGTCTTTGCAGGTGCTTTGTGCAGTCGTGGACAGGGAAGGGAAATCTTCATGTTACGAAGCTCTGAGGGAAGGTGAGTGTTGTCGGCCTGGTCATCCCTTATCCGAAGTGAAGGAAAGATTGTTTGGTGTTTGATTGCTTTGGCGTATAATCTGTTCTGCACCTAGATGTTTCTTTCTACGTAAAAAAATGTTTGAGCTATTTCCAGTTAAGCAAGTTCCATTTAGTTGCTGGGGGCGGTATTGTCCTTTTAATATTCAAAGCTGCACCAAAAGCATGGGGATTGTTCCTTCTAGAAACACCCCAGTTCTCTTGTCTGCAGTCTGCATGCTGTTGAGCTAAAGCAGATTTCAAGAAAAAAAAAAAAAAAAAAAAAAAAACAAAGAAAAACACACACACAAACAACAACAAAAAAACACCATTGGGTGACTTCTTGTGAACGCAGCGATCATTTAATCCCTTTGTTTTCCCAGGTGGTGTGGATGATACTGGCTGCACTGTTGGAGTTTGGATTTGGAGAGGAACACATGAGCACAATCATATGTAACATCAGAAGTAGTCAGCATTGTGGAGAAGGTGGGCATCATGGCCGGAGTGCTAGTGAATGCTGGTAGTCTGTTTTTGCAGCTGATGATGAGCCTGGCACTTGACTAAGATGACAATCGGTGCTTGTGCATTTCTTGAGGTGGAGGAACTTTACCATCCAGCAACCTGAGAGCTAAGTTGGGGGGCACCTGGTATTTGCATATCTGGGGTGGCTAATGGGAGCTGGGAGTCAGAGCAGCGTGGAGCCAGCTGGCTGAATAGACTTGGTGCCACTGTGAGGGTAGTTCAGGCTGGGTCACGTTCAGGCTGCTTGTGGCTGGGTCACCAGGCTAATAGAAGCAGCGGGATTATTTTGTAGCTTGAGTGCGTGTGCCAGGCATGACAGTTTCCTTCTGTTCGTCTGTCCTGTAGTGTTGCTTCTGCAATGTCTGTTCTGTGCTTCTTGGGTCTTGATATCCTCCTAGCTTTTTACACTGGACTGACTAGACATGCGACTTGATAGCGGTGCTGAAGGGCCTCAATGCTTGTTTTGTCATCATGACTCTGATCCAAGCACTTCTTGTCTTGCAGTTGCTGCTTGAAGTGCAGATCTGTTTCAGGTCTTGTGCATTGTATTCTGTTTGAGATCACATCTGTTTCCATCCTCACTCTTGAAGAAGTCATCTGGGCTGCATCAGGAGCTCTTGCTTTGGAATTGATTTCCTAAGTGTCTTCTTCAGGGGTTTTCACTCCCCATCCTTCTGGTCTCTTGTCTTGAAGGCAGGCTTTTTAGGCCTCCATCATCCCAGTTCTGGCAGTTGCTTCCAGTCTCCTGTCATGATATTTGAGTCTCTCCTTGGGTCTGCTACAGAGCACCTGTTCTGACTTGCTGTTGCCATAGGGCTTCCCTCTGGGGGTCGCTTTTTCTTGTGCATTGTGTTGTGTGTTTTGTTTGTAGTGTTTGTGGCGTGCCTGTGTGTATGTGTTTGGTCTGGAGCTGTCCTGCCTGGCAGTTAGTGATGGTAGCTAATGTCCATGGGTGTACTAATACATTGTCCGGGCTGTTTTGGCAAAGACATCCGGTCTGCCTCTGGGCATGTACTGAAGGGCAGCTGGCACAGTCATCTCTATGGTGTTTGGCAGATTTGGGGGGGAGGAGAGTAGTGCTGCTTGCGAGCAGCTGCTCGCATAGCGCTTGAACGGTGTGCTTGAGGAGGTCTGTCGAATCTTGAAAGCTTACAGATACGGGGTTTTGAAATTCTTATTTTTATTTCTTTCCTGTCCCCAGTAGAGTGTAAAGCTTTGGAGGAACCTGTCACAGGAAAGAGCTCCTTCTGGAACTGTCCAGCACTTGGTAGGCAACTCAGTGACTGGCTTGATCCCCTTTCCAGGTGCTGAGGCAAGGGGGCTGCTGTTTTGAAATGATAATATTGTAAATGGGGTTCCTTTGTGTTGTTGAGGGATGGGTGCTAATGCTGGCAGCTGAATGATTATCTTGTGACTGTGTTTTCCTTTGTTCAGGCTGAAACTCAGTATGTAGTCCAGGATGTCATGACCCGAGGTGCCTCTGGAGTGAGTGGTGTGATGAGCAGAGGTAGCTGTTATTTTTGGGGTGCGGTTGTCACTGCAGTTATTTTCTTACATCCAATCGAGTAAAATTCCACTTTCTCTTTTAGAGGTGCTATAAGTGGGTAAAGAGAACAGATGGAAGCATGTGCCATGTGGGGCAGGCAAGCGGCAGAGGTACAGGAGGGGATGAGAGTAACTGTCCCGAGGGCGCTGTGGCTTTTGCTCCTGCGATTGCTTTCTCTCCTGTTTATGAGGTGCCACAGACAAGGTGGGCTGAGATAGCCTTTAGAGTAGGAGGAAAGCAGGTCACTGGAATGCTGCGTGGTTCCTGAGAAAGGTGTTGTGTAGGAAAAAGGTTGTCTGGTGTGGCAGTTCCTGATGTCGGTCGTCTTTGGTAGGCAAAGAGGTGCCCGAAGCCCTGTCCTGTGTAGCCTGAGCACGCCTCACTGAGGATGAAGCCTGCTTTCCAGCAGTTTGCAAAACTGTTGAGGCTGAAATGCTGCATCTGTGTTTGGGTTGGGGTTGCACCTTGGTGAGTGTAGGGATGGGTTTTAAGCTGGTGCAGCGGAGGGCCTGGCCCCAGTGTCCTGTAGCGTGTTTTGACCCATCAGCATAGCCTTTGGTTTTCAGATAGCCTACTGAAGTAAGTGATTTTTCCTGTGAATGGAATGGAATTGATTTTGTTGGTGTATAATCTGTTCTGCTCCTAGAGTTTTCTTTAAATGTAAATAAAAGTTTGAGCTAATTCCAGCTGGAAAAGCTTCAGTTACTTGCTTGGTGGTATTGTCCTTTTAATATTAAAAGCCGTAGCAAAAGCATGGGGATTGTTGCTTCTAGAAACACCCCAGTTGTCTTGTCTGCAGTCTGCATGCTGTTGAGCTAAGCCTTATAAATAAGTAAATAAACCACAGCTGCTGCTCCTCCTCTTTCTACTTTCTTGTGCTTTGCCCCTCCCCTTTCCCAGGTGATTCCTTCAGTCAGTTGCAGGGTTCTTTAGGCAGGCTGGAGTCTATGGATTTCTGGATTTCTAAGTGCTTGGAATTCACTTAATAGAGGGATATTTAGTAGAGGCTGCTGGCTCACTGTTTTTTGGGATGGTGGCATACGCTCCTGTGTTTGAGCTATTTTTGAATCTCTAGATGAACCAACCCACTTGTGTAACTCTACAAAGGACTAAAACCAGCTTGATTACATGCTACAAGGGGCTTGACCACATTGGTACAGTATTACCAAGAGACTGAGCAGGGTCACCTTCTTCATCTGCAAAGTGTAAGTTTGTGATTAGCCCTGTTGGAGCTGCTATGCATTCATGGCCATCTGGCATTTGTGGACTTCAGGGTGTTTTTTTTATTTGTCTAGCTCTGGTCTCTGTGTTTGAGTTCTTATCAAGGAGCTGTACTGTTTGTGTGTCCATCGTGGATGTGACCTTCTCTCTCTATTTTTTGTAGCCCAGGGCATAGGCACGGAAACTTGAACGAAGCATGAGAGTGAGTGGACAGCAGTGGGGTCCCCGAGTTGTTCGGTGGACTGTGTTAGTCTGCTTCACCTGTTGGGCCGGCTTTGCAAGCGCCTTGCGACAGCAGAGTACGTCTCCTGCCACATTTCTGAGACCTGCCAGACATCAGCAGTTCCAGTTCCTGAAATGCTGGAGCTGCTCAGGGCGCAAGAGGAGCAGGGAGCATGATGCATCTCCTTGAGATGTTAGGTGAGCGAAGCGGTCGTACTGGGTTGGGGTACGTGGCTTTGGGGCTTCTTGGCTGTTGCAGTAGGGGAGGAAGGAAGAGGAGTGGGGAAAGACTGTTTTGTGGATCGTCACGTTTGTCTGTTCTTTCTCCTTGGTCTAAGCCCTATGACTTTGGCTCGGCACACTGAATGGAAGTGCTAAGCCTGGATCGGGAAGGTGAGTGGAGAAAAGGTGGAAAACAGGTATTGTTTTTGGTGTTGTAGTCTATTGGTGCGCCTCTGGGTGACTCCTCTTTTGCAGGGACGAAGAAGGTACTGGGAACATCCTAGCTGGCCTTTGTGGTCCACGTTGATGGTGGATTCTGAGCCCTGAGAATTAAGTCCGGGGGCAAATATTGTATGTTGGGGAGTGGTTGGCAGAGGGAGGCGGGGAGTTTTCTAGAGGGTATCTATCTGGTTTCAGAAGCGGAGCAGGTCAGTTGACTACGACTGTTTCTGAGGAGGTTGTTCTACTGGAAGAAATTTGGCTGGTGTGCTGGTGCCTGATGGCACTTTATTTCTGCAGGTGAAGAAGAGCCTGGTGCCTGAGGCAATGTCCTGGCTAGCGTTTGTGTTCCTTGGTGAAGATGGAACCTGCCTCCCAGCATTCCCAAGCTAAGTTGGGGGGCAAGTGCTATGTTTGAGTTGGGGTTGTGAATGCACCCATAGGGCGAGGGTCTGTGCTTCTAAGTCATTGCTTTGGATGGGGCCTTTCAGGATCGATCAGGTCAGGCAGAGAGATTATGTGTGGGGAGTTCTGTCACGTACAGTGTGAACACATGCCAGGCAGGGCAGTCCCAGTTTGTCATCTGTGTTCTGTGTTGTCTGTGCTGTACTGTGCTGTTGCTCTTGGTGTTTGGCAGGCCCTGGGGAAGCCATCCTGAGGGTACTGAACACTTAACATCATCAGAATAATGCTGATGTTCAATTGGGAGCTGAGCACCTCTCATCTTGCAGTGGGAGTTTAAAGGAATCACTTCTGTGTGTGTAATACTTTTTTGTATCAAACGTTTCTTGATATGATCAACATATGTTACATGCTCCTCAGGTCTTGATATCCGCATTTCCTTCTTCCACTGGACAGATTAGACGGGCAACTTGGTAGCCACACCGAAGTTCCTAAATGCTTGTTTCATCATCGTAGGGCTGATGCGAGCACTTGTCTTGCAGTCGCTGCTTGAAGTGCAGATATGTTTCAGGTCTTGTGCATTGTATTCTGTTTGAGATCACATCTATTTCCATCCTCACTCTTGAAGAAGTCATCTGGGCCGCATCAGGAGCTCTTGCTTTGGAATTGATTTCCTAAGTGTCTTCTTCAGGGGTTTTCACTCCCCATCCTTCTGGTCTCTTGTCTTGAAGGCAGGCTTTTTAGGCCTCCATCATCCCAGTTCTGGCAGTTGCTTCCAGTCTCCTGTCATGATATTTGAGTCTCTCCTTGGGTCTGCTACAGAGCACCTGTTCTGACTTGCTGTTGCCATAGGGCTTCCCTCTGGGGGTCACTTTTTCTTGTGCATTGTGTTGTGTGTTTTGTTTGTAGTGTTTGTGGCGTGCCTGTGTGTATGTGTTTGGTCTGGAGCTGTCCTGCCTGGCAGTTAGTGATTAACGTGGTAGTGCATCGGTGTACTAATACATTGTCCGGGCTGTTTTGGCAAAGACATCCGGTCTGACACTGGGCTACTGAAGGGCAGCTGGCACAATATATCTGTTTGCGAGTAACTGCCCGCGTACCTCTCTTTGTTTAGTAAATTGTAAACTGTAATTGCAATCGAATTTGGGACCCAGTCGTGTATGACAACTGGGGGATCGTCCGGGAGGGCTTTGGTTCCTGAATTCTTACTTGATCTAGGAGAGGCGCCCCACCATGTGGTGGCTGCTGTTCGAGTCGGGTCGGGACTAATGGCATCTTGAACCTGAATAAAGGTAAGCAAAGGTTGTGATTTTTCTTCAGCTCCCTTGCTGGTTGCAGCACTCTATTTTGCCTGTAATTCTGCATGTGAAGATCCAAATGAAGACAACGTAGTCGTAAGCGTTTAAAGCATATACTGTTCTGTTGGGTGGGATTTGGTTGCCTGTGTAAGAGTGTGACTGAGATGGAATTTAGTTCCAAAGCGATTGTGGAGGTCTTCTAACCGCGGTTCCAATCTCCCGCGAGGGACTTGGCCGGTGAAGGACCGAAGCGATTCCTATAGGATTTGTGGGTGTGTGATAGATCTTAAACCCTCTGTAAGACACTCTTACTAATGTAACCAAGGGCTGTGGGAATTGCCACAGTAAAATTCCTAGATGGGTCAGACAAAATCGAAGACCAGGGACCAGAAGAAAGGGAGCAAATTACCAGACACACCACCAGAAAGTCCATTAGGAATAACGGTTAGAAATTGGAACGATAGAGGCCCCAGAAAAGGAAAAAGTAAATAAAAAACAGTCCAGTATTGTGTGATAGAACGGCCAAAGGAGCCTTTAAGATCACGTCTTTCGGTCTGTTTTTCGATCCTTTGAAGACTGGATTTGTCACGCCTGAAATACACATGTTAATTCGAAGGAACCTTTTTGCCAGGAAGAAAGCGATTATGCAGGATTATGGATCAGGAGGACTTCATGTCCTTTTCCAGCCTCAATATTTACACTAAAAGCAGATAAGAAATTTGAAGAAGAAGAACAGGAAAAAGAAAAAGATAATAAACGGGAGCCGTTGGATAACCTACCATCTCCATATCCTAACAATCCACCTCCGGTGGCTGTGGTATCTCTAGCAGTACCACCGTTGCCCCTGCTTCCACCACCATCAGCACCAGAATGAGACCGACCTCTGGCTGCATGCATGAGAAGTAGGACTGCCATATCTGAGAGAGCTCCTCTATATCCCTTAAGGGAGGTAACTGGTGTATAACTGGGTTGGAGTTTTAACAGTTAGGGTTTTAAGGGTTTCAGGGTTATCGTGTTAGGGTTTTAGAGTTTTTTGGGTTGTAGTGTTGATAGGCTTTTTAGTGTTAGGGTCCTAGGGTTTTATTTTTGGTCAGTTATTCAGGGTTTTAAGATTTTTTTTTTTTTTTTTTTTTCAGGTTAGGTTCTCCAGGGTTAGGGTTTTGAGTGTCCTAATTTTTTGGGTTAGGGTTTTGAGCATCCTACTGATTTGGGTTGGCTTTGGGTTTTGAGCGTCTTAATTTTGGGGTTAGGGCTTCAAGCGTTCTAATTTTGTTGTTTAGGGCTTTGAGAATCCTAATGTTTTGGGTTTGGGTTTTGAGCGTCTTAAGTGTTTGGGTTTGGGCTTTTAGGCATAGGACTTCAGGGGTTTAGTGTGGTAAATAGTTTGGGTTATGCCTGTAGGGGTTTCAAGGACTTTTAGTGTTAGGGCTTGTGGCTATTTTGAAAGGCCGGTAAGTGCTTGGGTTACAGTGAGTGCTGGTAAAAGGTATTTCTCGAACACTCGGCCTGTGATTGGTCAGGCCAGCTGCCTGGGGAATGCTGGTAGGCGTAGTTTTCCGGCACTGGGTATCCGGGAGGCCATGTTTGGTGCCCATAGCATGCCGGGAGATGTAGTTCTCGGACTCCGGACTTCCTGGAGGCCATGTTGGGTGCCCAGAGCATACCGGGAAATGTAGTTCTAGGGAACTGGGGTTAGGGGTTGGGGTTGGGGTTAGGGTTAGATCCGGGTTAGGGTTGGGGTCAGGGGTGCAGGGCTCTGTGCAGCAGTTATTTTTCATTCTAAATCAGGGGAGTCGGTCAGGATGGCCTCATCCTTCAGCATCCTACTATCAGTTAACCATTTTTCAGCCTTCTGCTGGAGTACTCCCCTAACATTATGTGGAGTATGTATCTTCAGAGGTGCCCTACAAGCGACTTTTCTAGCTTCCTCAATCAGTAAGGCAGTAGCCACAATTGCCTGGAAGCACACTGGCTACCCCCTCCTCACAGGGTCTAAGAGTTTGGAACAATATCCCACAGGTTTCTTGATTCCTGCCCATTCTTGACTTAGCTGTAATTGCAACTAACGTATGCAGTTTGGTTAGAAACACTTACAAATAAATAAAAGGGTCTTTGTAAATCTGGGAGGCTCAGCACTGGAGCTTCTATTAACGTTTTCTTCATCAACCTCAACTTTTCCTCATCTTCCTCGTTCCACTTAATTTTTTCTCCAGTCAATTTTTCATATAAAAACTTTGCCTTTTCACTAAACCCTTCAATCCAGGGTCTACAATATCCCAAGAGCCCGAGCAGTTGCCTCACTTCCTTCTTTGTTTTGGGTGATGATAGGGCTAAAATCCCAGATACCCTGTCAGCATCCGATTTTTTCTTTCCTTGGCTAAGCCCATGTCCTAAGTACCTTACTTCTTTTTCCACGAATTGTAATTTAGATTTTGAGACCTTCAACCCTTTTTCCCTAAGAAATTAAGTAATTGGATAGTGGTTCTCCGTGTCTCTTTTTCAGTCTCCCCAGCTATTAATAGGTCATCCACATGTTGCAACAATTTCACTTCCCCCTTTACCTCAAAAAGTTGTAATAATTTTTCTAAAGTTTGGCCAAATAAATGTGGGGATTCAGTAAATCCCTGAGGAAGTACAGTCCATCTAAGCTGTTGTCGCCTTCCTGTTTCGGGGTCTTCCCATTCAAAGGCGAAGTAATTCCAAGACCCTTCACTTAATGGGCAGGCCCAGAAAGCATCCTTCAAATCTATTACACTATACCATTTATGCAGAGGTGTTAGGTGGTTTAATAAAGTGTATGGGTTAGCTGCCACTGGAAATTTGGTTATGGTTCGCTGATTCACAGCCCTAAGATCCTGAACAAACCTGTATGATCCATCAGCCTTTTTTACTGGCAAAATGGGGGTATTATGTGGGGACATACATGGTTCCAGCATCCCCTTTTGGAGCAACCTGTCTATAACTGGTGTTATAAATGGCTAAATCCCAAAATAGGATAATAATCAACGTTTACAATTTATTAAAGGAATAGAGGTAAGCAAACAGTGCTGGGTGTGCTAAGAGTCTCCGCTCCACCTAGACGCACACCCGTTACATCAAGATGATGATTTTTTTTTGCTCCTAGACTAATACATATTCATTACTACTTCTAAAAAAACAGGGTTATTATAATTAGTTCCAGAATCTGAACCCCCCTACTGGAGCATGCGTATCAGTCTCTGGTGGTCCTTCTGGGGGTCTCCCATGCTGAAGGCTCATAGTCTTCCTCTCACGCTTTTTTTCTTGTCCTTCTTTGTACTTCTTGGGTGCATGTCAAAAGCTTGCACAGCGTTCCCTGCAAGCTTTGTCTTTTAGCCGTCCTTCAGCTTTTCCCTTCTCCTTCATCTCCTGGCCAGGTATCAGGGGCTTGCATAGTGTCCCATGCAAAAGTCATAATAGTTAGCAGTTGTTCTGAAAGCCCCGGATATCAGAGACTTCAAGGAAAAAACTTACGAATACATTTTCCTTCAAGCTCTCTATTGACAAGAATTGTTCAAACATTCCTCACAGTCCCTTATCTTCTTTTTAATATCCTCAATTCGTGTCTCTTTTTCAACCTTTTCCATTAATAACTGGATTTCATCAGTCTGTTCTCGGAGGGTCCAGTTCTTAAGCATCATAACTGACATATCCCCTTCCTTTTTTAATGAAGTCATTACAAATGTACTATTTATTATCGGGCGTATCAATAATGTAAAGCAAGGTATCATACAAGGTATGAATAATAACATCATTACACCACATAAAAATAAAAATAACATCCTTTTAACCCATGGTCCACCAGGCAGCCATGAAAATAAATCCCTATCCATACCCTTCCAAGTTTGTGCTGGGACGTGGGCTCATTCCTAATTTCTTTTGTTATCTGTTTAACCACTTTCCCATTATCGTCAATTTGTAAGCAACAATTAGAATCATTTAGTTTCCCACGCACACCCCCCTCTTCTGCTAGTAAATAGTCTAAAACCATTCTATGTGGAAAGATAGCATTCCTCATCTGGGTGGACTGATCAGCTAAAAGATCCAAAGCTGTCGCTGTTTGGTTATTATTTCGAGGACAGCTTGCAACCTAATTATTCGATTCAAATTATAAATAGGTTCTCAGGCTCCAGATATTATCTCATTTGGGTTCCAGGTAGCTGGTCCATAATACTGTATGATTCTTTCAGGGGGCCATTCATTTTCTCTCCGTTGTTGAGCACTACCTCCGGCTAAGGAAGCATCAATAGATCGTTTTTCTCTATTCAGATCATCATATAATTTTATTCCTAAATGATTTCCTTGTATTTGTGACAATAAAAAGAACAAGGGTCTTATGTAGCCCACGTAGCATATTCCTGACCAGTCCTTTGGTAGCCTTTTGTAGGCCTGTTTGCCACACACCCAATAATGTCCCTTTAGAGCCCACGTCCCATTTGGAAAAGGACAGTCCCATTCTCTTTTATTCCTTGGGGTGTGAAAATACAAAGGGTTTTTGTTACCAAGTGGTCCTGTTACAATGTTTGCCCCATTAGTACTTGTATATATACACCTCCAAGCTCCCGCACTAGATTCCCACTCACAATTACAACTAAGTTCTCCTTCACGACTTGTCATACCACGAGCTGACCAGAAATGTTTAAAGAACACTTCTGTCCCATTCTCATCTTGCCGCCTCCAGCAGTAGACTCTTACCACATGCTGCTCCCTAGTGGTGTTATCACGCTGACAACTCGGGATTTGAACGTCAAATTGTCCCTTTGATTGTGCTCTTGCCATGGCTTCGCATCCAGGTCCAAAAAATTTCTTATATGAGCATTTCAGCCAAGTCCCATTTTTCAGCTGGACATGTGTAGCGTTCCATTTTCCTTTACTTGATGTACAGTTTATAGGTCCACATTCAGGATCAGTACAATCATATCCGGGAGATAGAGTCCATTTACAAAAGCTTTTTCCCACCTTTACTGTTCCTGTTCTGGTTAAACAGTATATACCCTGCTCTGACAAGTGCAATTGCCATGGGCCTTCTTCCTCTTTCCAGAATTGTGTACCATTATGAACTTCACTCAAATTACTAACCCACCACTTAGGTTCAACCGGGCCAGCTACCCAGGGCCAACTTTCAGTTCCCTGTGATCCCCCACAAACCCAGCAATTGCTAAGGTTAAAAGCCTTGGCCACTTCTTCCCCCAGAATGAACAAGTTATTCCCGTGGCTTAATTGCCCCTGTAAAAATAGTACCAGGAAGTATAACATCCTTCTGCGTCATCCAGGGGTTATCGTGGGGGTGTGAGAAATGCCTCCAATCAAGGGGTTGGGCCCACTTCAAGGATCTATTTGAGCTTGGGTTACTGTTCAGCCTTTGAGGGTGATCCAGCTCCTGGAAAACTAATTACAATAGGTTAAAAAATAATAATAATAATCATATTTATTATATAAATATATTTTTGTTTGCTTGTTTGTTTCTTTTTCCTGGGACAACCTGGCTTTAGTGTGGGCAAAGTCCGGTTGAGGCCCTCCCACTCGGCAGTCAATACCCGTAGGGGTTGCCTCCCTTGGTAGACTATACACACCACAGTGGAGGGTCCTGCCCCGGTCTTGCCTTCTCCCTTTCTTCCCTTCAGGCTTGTCCCCTCCTTCTGGCATTCTTAATTTATGCAGAGCCTTATTGCCAGAACATTAGTTCTTTTTTAGCTTTAATTTCAGTTCCCCAGGAGCAGACTCAACCCTCCAAGTTCGGGTATTTATTGGTTCTTTTACTCTAGATGCATGGGTCCAACCCCTTTCTGCTGTTCTCACAGCTGTTTCAGTGGTAAGTAAAACAAGGTATGGTCCCTTCCACCGGGCGTGTAATGATTCTTCCCTCCAAGTTTTTATTAAGACCTTGTCCCCTGGTTGTATTTGATGAATAGCAAACCCTAAAGGTGGTGTCTGAGCCATTCTTCCAATTTCTCTTAGCTCTTGCAATCTTTTCCCAATAGTAATTGCGTATTTCTGGATACTACAATCCTCAACTACATTGTTTCCCAGAGGCATTCCCTGTGAATAAGGCATACCATATAACATTTCATATGGTGATAATCCAGTCTCACTGTGTGGTTTAGTTCTTATGTTTAGAAGTGCCAATGGTAAGCATTTTGTCCAGGGCATTTGTGTCTCAATCATTAATTTAGCCAATTGTTGTTTCATTGTTTGATTCATTCTCTCTACTTTTCCTGAGCTTTGTGGGTGCCATGGAGTATGATATTCCCATGGATTACCTAATGATTGACACAATAATCTTACTATTTTAGAAGTAAAGTGTGTGCCCTGATCAGAATCAATGTACTGGATTATCCCATATCTAGGTATCAGGTGTTCTAATAAATTTTTTGCCACCATTTGTGCCGTAGCTGGTGCTACGGGATAAGCTTCTACCCATTGTATTAAATGATATACTATTACCAATAAATACGTTATCCTCCCTACCATGGGCAATTCAGTGAAATCAACTTGTACTTTCTCAAAAGGCCTATAAGCTGTTTTTCTTCCTCCCGCGGCTGCTTGTCAAAACACTTTCTTATTTATCTTCTGACAAGTTAAACAACCTTGTGTGATTTGCTTTGCTATTTCAAATACCCCTATGCAACCAAATTGTTGAAGTAAGTGATTACTTAATGCTTTTGTACCCCAATGTGTTTGTGTATGCAAACGTTCCAATCTTTGCCTTGCATAAGCTTGTGGTAATATCTCTCGCCCGTCTGGCAATGTCCATTTTCCTTGTTCTAATCTAGCACCTGTTTTCTCCAGTTTTGTCTGTTCTTCAGGAGTAAACTTTTTTTCTTCTCCCTCTCGTCTTTCTTCCTCCTGTACTGTATTAATTTTAGCAGCCTGAGTTCTCAAGGCTGCTTCCTGAGCTTCTTTATCTGCTAGATTGTTCCCTCTGGTGTGGTAATCTAATCCTCTTTGGTGTCCTTTTACATGTACCACTGCTATTTCTTTTGGTTCTCTTAATGCCCTTAAATTTTTTATTATTAATTGTTGATGTATAAGATTCCTCCCTTGAGTAGTAACAAAACCTCTTTCTTCACAAATTTTTCCGAAGGTATGAACCACCCCACATGCATATTTAGAATCTGTATATATAGTTCCACTTTTCCCCTTTAATAGTTCCACGGCCCTATATAGGACATACAGCTCACGAGCCTGAGCTGACCATGATAGACTCAAGGGTCCTGATTCCACAGGTTCCAGGTGCTTATTAATTATTGCATATCCTGATTTTCTTTTTCCCTCCACTACTCAGGAGGAGCCATCTATGAACAGTGCTTCTCCCTTCTCTAATTCAGTATCTCTTAAATCGGGTCTTCCTTTAGTCTGGGTCTCAATTATATCTAAACAGTTGTGTTGTAATTCCTCTGATGGTTTTCCGAACAAAAATTGTGCTGGACTCTGAGCAGAGCTTACCCTTAGTTCTAAGTCAGGGGAGTCAATTAGTATAGCTTCATACTTTAGGATCTGGCTGTCTGTTAACCATTTCTCTGCTTTCTGTTGTAAGACACTTCTGACGTTGTGTGGAGTATACACTTTTAAGGGAGCATTACAAGTGATCTTTCTAACTTCCTCTATTAATAATGCCGTAGCGACCAAAGCTTGGAGACAAGCAGGCCACCCTCTACTTACTGGACCAAGTAACTTAGAACAATACCCCACGGGTTTCTTAATTCCTGCCCAGTCTTGAGTATGAACTCCATATGCCGCCTGGTTTGATGTGTTCACAAAGGGATAAAAAGGTTTTTCCAGATCCAGAAGGCTCAACACAGGTGCTTGTATTAATGCCTCTTTTATTTCTTCAAATTGTTGATTATCTTCTGCAGACCACTTAAGTTGGTTCTTAATTAATTTCTCATATAAGAATTTAACTTTTTCACTGTAGCTTTCAAGCCATGGTCTACAGTATCCTAATAATCCCAATATTTGCTGGATTTCCTTTTTAGTTTGTGGGGGTCTTAAGGATAGGATCCCAGATACCCTGTCAGGATCTAACTTCTTTTTTCCCTTACTTAACCAATGTCCTAAGTATTTTACTTCCTGTTCCACAAATTGAACAGGAAGTAAAATACTTAGTAATTTTGTAAATACTTAGTATTTACTTTATTTTTATTTATATATAGTAAGTATTTTAAAATACTTAGTAATTTTGATCGAGACACCTTGAATCCCTTTTCTCCCAGGAAACTGAACAATTTCATAGGAGCTTCTCGGGTTCCCTCTTCAGTTTCTCCTGCTACTAATAGATCATCCACATACTGCAATAATTTTACCTCCCTGGGTAATGCAAAATCTTGTAAAACTTTTTCTAAAGTTGGTCCAAATAGATTTGGTGACTGTAAACCCCTGTGGTAGCACGGTCCACCTTAATTGTTGTTTCCGTCCCGTTTCAGGGTCCTCCCACTCAAAAGCAAAATAATCTCTGGATTTTTCATCCAGAGGGCAGGCCCAAAAGGCATCTTTCAGATCTATTACGCTATACCAAGTATGTTTGGGAGAGATATGACTTAGTAAAGTATAAGGTTTTGCCACCACAAGGAATTTAGTGACTGTTCGCTGATTTACAGCTCTCAGGTCCTGTATGACCCATCCGATTTCTTTACAGGGAGGATGGGTGTATTATGAGGTGACATACACGGTTCTAGAGTTCCTTTTTCCAGAAGTCTATGGGTTTTAATCCTTTTCGACCCTCCATTGGTATAGGGTATTGTTTAATTCTAATTGGACGATGTGGATCCATGTGAACATTGAACGATGTGAACATTTATGGGGTCCATTTCTATTTTTCCAATTTCCCCTTCCTTATAGCACACTGAAGGGTTAATGAATTCTTCGTCTTTTTGTGTCAAAGTGTATAATTTAATCTGCAATTTATCCCCTTGGCTTTGAATGCTTAAGTTTAATTTTAAAATCAAATCCCTTCCTAGTAAATTGTACTCTGTTTCAGCGAGCAAAAGTAAATCATTAAGACAGATTTTTTTATCTGTTTCTGTCTCTACATCTTTCAAAACAGGTACCTTAAAGGGCTCTCCTTTTGCCCCTATTACAGACATGCAACTCTTCCCTTCTTCTATTCCTTTTGGAAGTTTTTGAATAGTGGATTTTTCAGCCCCTGTGTCTACTGAAAATAAGACTTCCTCTTTATGGGGACCAATTAATAGTTTTATCAACGGCTCTGTTGATGTTGAAGTCCCCAGAAGATATAGCCCCTGACACCCCTATTCTTCTTTGAATATTTTCTCATCTTGTTCCCGCTTATGATATTTCCTCTGAACGTGTCTCTTCTTGTTGCAATAGTAACAGACGGGAATTGTCGATTTCCCTCGACAAGGCTGACCCCTAGGGTTTTTTTCTATTACTTTTTTTCTCCTCTCCCCGGACAAGGTCTTGTGGAATGAGGTTAAGCCACGAAAGACTGTATGAACTTGGAAGTGATGGGAAAACTTACAGTTTTTAAGAAGAATGTTAGTTGTGTTTAAGGCAGTAAATTAGATCATCCTCGTAGGAGCTTTCTAAACAGATCAGAAGAGGGCAAGAGTGTACTTAAGGACCGAAAAGGGTGTTGCAGTAGATAGCTGATGAGTTAGATTATGTGATAGAGCTCAGCTGCACACCTGCAAAGGAGCTCAGAGAGACAGTGAGAGGAGGCTGAGCCCCAGAAAATACTTTGCTCCTCCCTTCAGAGGCCCAGAGGAGCAGAGAGATGCACAGTGGCAGGTGGGAACCCGAGGGAAGTTCTTCAGAGGAAGAATGGCTGGGCCATGGACTAGTAAGGGAGAAGCAGAGTTGACTCCTTTGGAGGTTTAGTTAGGAAAACATTAGCTCAAAGTCTTAATAAGAGTAGCTTGAATACAAGGCGGGCGCCAGTCTAGAGGGAGAAGCTTGGTTAAAGTGTGTGGGTTTCAGGGAGCTGCGCAGTAGAGACTTGTAGAGAGGAATTTTAAATAGCACGTTGAATGGGAAATGAGCCCGGGGCAATTAATTGATGATCAAAATGCAAACTACAATTTTAAATCAGGAAAGAGCTAGACTATACTTTTATAATGAAAAATACGCCAGAAAAGAGTGAGGAAAGTGTCGGTGTTGTTATAAAGGAAGTTACTGGAACAAAGGAAAGGGTTAGAGGAGCAATAAAGCAGAGAAATTCATGCTTTTGTGATAGAAGTGTTGGAACACCAAGGACTGGAGATGGTAGTGATCACAAACTCATTTCCTGATCGCTCAGTTTTCCGTGTGCTGTCTGTATACCCCATGGCACCTACCTCGCATTCAGAAAGCAATGCAACCTTTGGGGTTAAAAAATAAAAACCAGAGAGGGCAGTGCTTTCCAAGAAAAAAAGATAAGTCCTTGTGGCAAACAGGTAGGTGAACGGAGTATGTACGTTCCTTCCTCGGTGTCCTGCTGTTAACGTGAGAGGATATTCACCAGAACCCAGTAGATGATTGCACTCTGGTTCTTGTGTTTTTTACCATCTTTCATGAAACAACTTCAGGTTACTTGACAGAAGCTAATGGCCTAAGCTTATGTGCATTTGGCATTGTTTTCTCATTGGTGAGCTTCAAGCCTGTGTCTGGCCCATTATTGCTCACAGAATTTGTGGCAGAGCTAGACTTGGACTTAGATTACTACGCTTAGTCTTAGCACTGCAGATTATTAAAACCCTTTCCATTAAATACTTTCTCAAACTAAGAAGTGACTTTCTGAAATAGCTGTTTTCAGAAGATCTGCATCTTAGCTAAGCAATATGACAGAATTTTGCCTGTTGTTAAACACTGAGGCTGACGACAAGTCCATCAGCAGTTTCAGAGAGCACAGAACAATGTCCAGATGCATGCTCATCTGCTAGGATTTGTGATTTCTGAAACGTGACTTGCATAAATTCATCTTAAGGTTTTGCAGGATCCACTGTGTCATTAAAATAATGCTAATACTAAAACTGACAGGCATCTGTGTAATGCATTTTGGATTTCATATAATTTGCAAAAGTACTTAATGATTCGGTGTCATTTTGTGGTACAGTACAAACATCAAGAGGAAGTGAGAACAAAGAAAATGGTGGTGAAGATGTTCCAAGGCGTTACAACCTTCGACAGAGTAAACCTGTTGACCGCTACCAAGCTCCTATGGAAAGTAGGTTGAACGCACAGTTTCTCTTAAAACCTTATTTCTTGCACATAAGTGAGATAGAATTTTTGAATGCAAAGACGTGTTTGCGCACACAGTTCTATTTCAGTTCTGTACCTTCATTCTGCACATGAACTTCCCTGTTTTTATCAGACACGTGTGTCCTGTGCACATTGTATTTCTTTGCTGTTTGGCGTACTTAGTGCTATGTATCCTTGCTATAACAGTAATTAATCACACTTAATGGTCTTGCTCTTGTGATTTTCAGTTCACCTTTAAACAGGGCGTAGTTTTCCACTTGTACCATGCACTGATGAAAAGCAAAAACAGTTAAAAATTCTTCTGGAATTAGGGATGAGTGAAACACGTGGCATTTTCTTTTTCTTTTGATATCCTCCTCTCTTAAATGTATCTGTATCATTATTCTAAATTCTTTCCTTTCAGTAAGACAAAGAGATCGAGAGAGGACTAACTCGGGCCAGCCGTGTTCTGTCAGACAGAAAGAGTCACTTGAAAATGCTGGGTCACAAAAATATAGAAGACGTGCCAGGTTGGTGTATGGCTAGTGATAGCTCTTACTTATCCGTAGAGCTGTCAGTCTCTTTACTGCATAATGCTTCAACGGGTTTTCAGTTTAGTGGTAATTACAGAGTAAGTTTATGATCAGTACTTTGGTAGTCTGAGGATAGAGAGGAAAGAACTATTTGGAGGGGAGGAGGTGGATACTTTTAAGTTGGTTTCTTTTTTAAATCCAATATTTGTGGGTCGCTGATAAGATGATTATGGAGGTAGTGTCTGAGTTTCTGTAACTGAAATTCTTTGGTTCTGGAACTGAAGCCGGAATCCCCCCTTAAAAATCTTAGTCAGACTATTTAATCTTGAAGGATACAAAGGATTTTCTTAAAACCGAAAATAATTTTATTCGATTTAGAGGGAGAGGCTTTATGGAAGTTTTGTTAGATTTAAAAAAAAAAAAAAGTTATCACTCAAATACTGACTCTAGTTTCTGTTTGGAATCAACTAATGTTTCTATATGCAGTTAACCTTAAACAATAAAAGATCTAAATGAAATCATAAATTGCCTTAGTAATGATAAAGGCTTTTTGGATTCTGTAAGCAGTTAGTGCGTAGAGAATGCTGTTGATTGCCAATATTTTGTTGAGCATTCTTGAAAGCAGACAGTTGTCACGAGGAAAATCATGTCATGGCCTTTGAAATCAGATTCCTAAGGAGTACAGTGGACTGGAAAATAGATCTCAGAGGCAATTTTGAGATAGAATTCCCTTAATTTTTGGTGTTACTTAGTATCTGCTCTATTTTCTTTTTAACTTTCTGGTTTATATGCTTGCTTGCAGACGGAGACGTGCAGATGACATCAGTGATTCTACACCCTCTTGCTCATCTCCCTTGCTTAGCACGTGTGATACGGAGGAGGGTGGTGAGAGCAGTGAGGACGGCGAGAGCACATCTCCAAGAAGGTTGCTGTCGGTAGAGAATAGGGGAGGGATGAATCTCCTTCAAATGAATATTTAGCCATGTTTAAGTTTATCTAAATGTAACTGTGTAAGTTTATGTCAATTAATTAGGTCTTCTAATATATTAATTAATGTCTTCTACATTTGCTTGGCATTATTATGAAAAACAAAAATCTTCGAGCTGCATCTTAAAGAAAAAGAAGCCCTATAACTTCTCCTTAATTCAAATCAGGACTTTTTGAGTGAAACGTCAGAAACGGGACCTAAAGAGAGTTCAGAGGGATCAAAAGAAAGCTGGAGGAAGTCAGGGAGATGCAATGCAAATAGATAATGCGGTAAGTGGTAAACTAATCATCGTGTCAGCGAGTGTTTCCAGTGATTCTGAAAGATCTCAGTGTGCCATCTACAACTACCTTTGTTGATGGTTTTCTCTAAAGCAACTTCAAAAATTGCCCAGAATGTTTGCGTTGTGCTGAGATAATTTCTGATGAAACCTTGATCTAGGTTGCTGCTTTCTTTAACATACAAACTCTGTGGTGTTGAATTTCTCTTTAGATTGGATTTGAGAACGTGGGTGGTCTTTCGGAACACATTGCAGCTTTGAAAGAGATGGTGATTTTTCCCGTCCTGTATCCAGAAGTTTTTCAGCAGTTCAATATTCAGCCCCCAAGGTAACTCATGACAGTGATAAATCGTAAGTCAGCTGTTTTCAGGAGAAAGTTCAATTAAGGTATCAATATGCTTCCGTGCTTCAACATTTTTGGCAGCGGTGAACATTTGTTTTAGTAGTAGCAAAAAGTGGTTTCTTAAAAATGGATAAAATCCAGAATATTTGTAGGTTAAAAATATAAGCAATGTCTGAAAATTGTAAGTTTTACCATCTGGTGTTTTTAAAAAGTTGGGTTAGTTGGGTTGGAGTGGTTTTGTTCTCAGTTTTATGTACAAGTCAGCTTGATGAGTCTGTAAGCAAGAAGGGATTATCTAGTGTGGAAGTCAATTGTAATATGTTGCCTGGAAGCCCAGTTGTTTTTCCTGCCTACTTTTGCTTTCTTTTTTTCTTTTTTTTTTTTTTTTTTTCCTCTGAGTGCTAAGGCATCGCTTTTCCTTCCGGCTTTAGGCTTCCTCACTTGCCATCAGCAATAGATGGTCTGAGAGACCAAACCCAGTAACTTAATGCTTTTGAAAGGAGCATTAAATGCTTTACTATCAGATTCTGCATATTGTGAAAGCAAGAATATGCAGTTTATTGCTGCAGAATGAACTGGTGATTCACCATTCAGCCCATTCTCAGATTCTGTGCTGAAGTTTGCCCGTTTGGCTCCGGTTTGCTGTAATCACCCTGTTTGTCAGCAGTTTTGGAAGTGTCCTTCTGGGACAGTATGCTCTCTTTTGAAGTTTTTATACGTTTGAGTTACCTCCTTATTCATTTCTTTGGGTGAAAAAAATGAATTTTCTTGTGAAATGTTGTAAAAACGCGGAACTTCTATCTGTTCTGCCTCTACCCACACTTCAGCTATTACTGCTGTCTTGTACATGACGTGTTTTGGTTAGGAAAGACGAGTTTGTTCTAGAGACGATGGTTGTAGGAGGTACTCATCATGATGTTTTTTTTCCTATCTGGATCTTTTTTATTGCAGAGGTTGTCTATTTTATGGCCCCCAGGAACAGGGAAAACACTAGTTGATCGTGCACTTGCCAGTGAATATAGTCGAAGTGACAGGAAAATATCATTTTTTCTGAGAAATGCTTCGGACTGCGTGAGAAAATAAGTGGGGGAATCAGAACGCCAACTTCGTGTGTTATTTGAACAGGTAAGGTTGAAATGCACAGTGTATTCTGTCAGAGTTGAAACCATTATTTTCTGTGGTCAACGTTTTTAAGTAGCACTTGCTCTTTTTTTGTATTTTGTTATTTTTTTTTTCCCCCTGAAATGGAAATGCCAGTGTTTCTGCTGTGAATGTCAGCTGTAAGAACTACTGGAACAATTTGCTTCCTGTCACCCGGATACAGTGGGTTGACACAGACTGCTGTCTTCTGTTAGTCATGCCAGATACTCCAGTAGCTCTATCAGTAGAGGTCCCAGAGGCTAAAGTGAAAAATCTAGTTTAGATGACATTCCAACCATGATGTTTTTGTGCATTTTTCCTTTAAATAATGCTGTTTTACTCAGTGTTTTCCTGCTAGGCCTGTCAGATGCGACCTTCAATTATTTTCTTTGATGAGATAGATGGTCTCGCTCCTGTGCGCTTCAGTAAACAAGACCACATTCATAGGTATTACAGTTTTGCACCTACATAAAATCTGCTTGATCTTTGGGAAAAAAAAAAAAAAAAAAAAAAGGACGATGACCTGTTTAATTTACTGTGAACATGTTAATTTATCCTGAAAACTTGTAACTCAATGCCAAAACAGGTGATTCTAAACGATAGTAGAAACCAATTTACTAAGCCTGATATCAGCATGTGGTCTGTGTTAACTTACCTATTTTTTATGTCTTAAAATGAGTCTTGTCCTTAAAAAGCTTGTCCTTTATGACTACTCATGGAAGAAAGTCATGTGGAATGTAACAAAATTTACTGAACCAGTAAGTAAAACTTATATTTTTCTATTTGTTCCATTGTTTCAACTCTTCTGACCCTTCTGGACGGCATAGATAACAGAAGAGAGATCGTGGTAATTGGAGCTGCCAACAGACTGGATTCTATAGGTCCTACTTTACGAAGACCAGGACGCTTTGACAGAGAGTTCCTCTTCAACTTGCCAGATAAAGAGGTGAGAACTTAAATTCAACGTTAGTGCTACCATGGCAAAGTCCAACTTTATAGGAAAAAAAATTGACAACTTGAACGAAAGAGTGATATGTGGAGACACTGCGCTGTTCCATGGAGGGCAAATCTGGTACTGGATATATATGGTCAGGATGATACCACCAAGTAGTTAGTTCTATAATCAAACCTTTAATTCCCAAAGTTGTACCTGTTTGCTTAATTATTTAGTCCACTTGGGCGCTTTCATCATGAAGTTGTGTTTTTGGTCTCAATCCTTCACTTATGAGTGAATAGGGGACGTGTTTGCATTTGATTGTGCCCCGGATCAGTGGTAGTAGTTTGAGTCATAATTCTTTTCTTCTTTATAGCAATTGTAGCAATTGGAAGCATTGTGCCAGAAGTGCTTTCTGTGAATTTACTGGCTGGAAAGCAAATGTGATGAAGTAATGAGACTGTCCCAATGAAAGCTTGCTAAGTTTTAGAGAAGTTTTTTGGACAGCAAAGAAATGTTTCTGGATAAATTTTTCATTACAGTATTTTCCTCTGGGTCCTTAGGTCTCGTAGTTTGGAAACTTGTTATTGAAGCTATAAATGCCTTTTCTTTCACTGTAGGTTCCTAGAAAAAGTTCAGTATAACAAATAAGAAATATTCAATTTCCTGGTTGACAATGCAGAGTGTATATTAAATAACTGTAAAATACTTGAAAGTTGAGCAAGTAAGAAAAGTGTATTAGTAGATGAGGGGTTTTGAGGGAGGACTGTTTTGTTTTTTGTTGTTTGTTTGTTTGCTTTTTGGTTTGTTTGTTTCTTGTTGGTATTTTTAAGGAAAACTTGGGACAAGCGAAAATGCAATGATTTTGCTTCCAGGCTAGAAAAGAAATTGTCAAGATTCATACTAGTGACTGGACCCCTCAGCCACCGGACATGTTGCTTGATGAACTAGCTGAGAAATGCATTGGTAAGACTGAAATCAAAATGGATTCTTGCTTGTGACCAAGTTGTAAAGAACCTAGCTTGTACCAGGCAGTACCCATGCTCTTGTGCCTTGCTGCACAACTAGTCAACGAGGCAGCTGGCACGCCTTCATAGCAATCAGAGTGAGATGCTTTCATCTATTTACTCTTTGTTGTCGTTCCTCTTGTTGTCTGAGAACATTAAATGGTTCTGGGGCATCTTCCTCAAGAGTATAGTTTTTGATGAGGAGTCTGCTTCAGCTGCATAAGCGCAGGATATCAGGCAGTGAGCAACATGAAACTTCCCTGCAGAGAGTGGTATAAATGGCTCAGGATTCAAATTAGGATTAAATAAAAAAAATAGGATTTATTAGAAGAATATAAAAGAATAGAGGTAAGCAAACAGTGCTGGGTGCACTGAGAGTCTCCGCTCCACCAGGGCACACACCAGTTACATCAAGCAGCTGATTTTTTGCTCCTAGACTAATACATATTCATTACTACTTCCAAAAAAATTAGATTATTATAATTAGCCTCCGGGGTCCAGTCCCTCCTACTGGAGCATGCGCATCAGTCTTCTCTGGGGGTCTCTAGGGGTCTTTCATGCTGAAGGCTCGTAGTCTTCTTCTCCAAGTCCTTCCTGTTTGTACTCCTTTGGCACTGTACCAAGTTTATAGAACATTTTCTGCAGGTCTTGTCTCCCAGCCGTCCTTCAGCTTCTTTTTTCTTCCTCTTAATCTCTTGGCCCCCTGGCCAGATACCAAAGGTCTGCATAGTATCCCATAACAGTCACTAGTTGTTATCAGTTGTTATGAAACTCCCAGACATCAAACACAAATAGCTTTCTTATTGACACTTCACGAGTAATTAAAACATTCTTCCCCAGCCATTCACAGGGACAGTCACATCTATAGCAGTGTTAAGTTAATCTCGAAGAAGACAGGAAAAAAAAGGCTGTAACTGTTAGAAATAGAAGTCCGGAATAACAAAAGCTAACAGGTTCATAAATTTGAGGAGTATTTTCTGAAGACTTGATAAATTGACTAGAATGAGGGGGAGACTGGGACACACTGCATCTGTGGTTCAAGAATTAAATTGCCAGTGCAGGGCCCAGAGGCAGACAGGATTCAAACAGAATTGTTCTTTATGGACACGAAATGTTAAAACATTCCTCACAAGCGGTAGCACTTTGAATTCCCTGTTAAGCTGTTTGGTTTTGGCATTACAAATTCTTTAAATGTTGCATGTTGTAAACCTGGGCCTTGACTGATGTAACGTTTGATTTTTGTTTGTTAGGATACTGTGGTGCAGATATCAAATCCCTCTGTACTGAAGCTGTGCTGTGCTCTCTACGCCGATGCTATCCTCAGATTTATGCAAGTAGGGAGAAATTGCAGCTAGATGTTAATTCTATTAAAATAAAAGCGAAGGACTTTTTCATGGCTATGAAGAAGGTTGTTCCAGCTTCAAACCGGATCGAGACTTCGCCCGTACAAGCACTATCACCCATTTTCAAGCCACTTTTTCAAAGATCAGTAGAGAATATTTTACAAGTTGTGCAGAAGATCTTCCCGCATGCACAGCTTGCACTGAAGGAGGACCGACAGCAAGGTATAACCACAGCATCCACTTCTTTATAATTCTGCTAAAGCAAAAACTTGTGGTTTGTGCAATCAACTTATAGCTTTCAGACATAATGGTGGTAGAATTTTATTATTTGCATGTGCGTGTCTTGTTTTTGGGCAAGTCTGGAATATAACGCATAGGTTTTATTGTGGATTCGAAACTGAAATGCCAAATGGAAGCTCTGAATGATCAATACACAGTAAAGGATGATGCGTTCTCTACTGAAGCATGCTGCTTCTGACGGCAGCTAAGATAATTAGCATTTGTAGAGGTTGACTTGAGGTTTGAAGTATAAGGCACCTATTTTTCTTTAAAAAATCAAAACTCAGATCTTTGGAGGGGAAGCATTTCTAGGTCAATGTTTCTAATTCCTTTCTGAAGAATGTCAGGACCAGGATACAAGTATACCTGCTCTAAGCTAAATATTGTTTTAGCTATCATCATTTTTAACCAGTCTCCTAATTTAAATGTTTGTGGATCGTACTATACACGTGAGATCAATTAGCATTGATACTTACTAGATGAATGGAATTCTGTGGCCATCACATCCTTTATCCCCATGCTTTCATTGTGGGAACCTCCTCCAGAAAGAAATGGTCTTGTTTGTTTTTTTTTTAGCTATTTAGCAACTGCAGAAAGTGTTTGTAATCTCCTTTATTCTAAGGGGGAGAAAAAAATCACCAAGAGTAGCATACCTTATATGTACACATCAGTGGGACTTAGTAGAGCTTTGTAGGGCCTTGTGCCATCTCCTTAGATCTGTGGTGGGCTGAACTCTAGGAAATAGCTTTCAGTGTGTGCTCTCAAATGAAGAAAGGGTTTTGGCACTGATTTAGAAGCTGTATTAATGGAAGAGAAAGAGACAAAGGCTATTCAGGAAAGTTAACAAACCTCTTTTGCCTTTCAGAGCATTTCAATCCTATTTTACAAGATGATATGTTTGACAGTGATGACGACGCATCCTTGGTTTCTGGAGATGAATTAAAAGATGGAATGCCTAACGGACCAGAGAAAAAACGCCTCTGTTTCAGCAGGTAAAGAAAGATAGATCCCTGTTACGTTTAAATTCTCAGGTCTGCTGAGTCTTTGTAAACAGTTCCAGCTGTTAAAAGTGCGAGGGGTGGTAGAGGAAGGGGCAACATCAAGTTTGTGTGTTGAAGGGGTGCTTGGTATTCACAAGAAGAAAGGGTGGAGGGACTAAAGTTGTAATGAAGTTGCTCTGAATGACCAAATTGAAAAGCCCAGGCTTCTCTTCGTAAGCCAAAGTGATCCGTAGACTACCAGAACACGTTGACTTAATCCATGGCATTCTTTGAAAGACTCAAGACCACATAAATGTGCAGTCTGTCCTTTTAGCTAAAAATACCCCAACTTTATGGGTTTGTGTTGCCACCTTTTGCCCTTCTGTTTTCCAGGATTGTTAAACCAGTAGTGAATTATGTAGCAGAAAGAAAACTGAGAAAGGGCTTGTTAAAACACCTTGAGAAAAAATTGAATGGTGTCTTTATTTGTTAAGCCACCAAGTTGTGTTAATCTTGTGCTATTTTAGTATGGAAGTCATGCAAGCCCACAGTTGGAAAGTTAGATCATGTTGTCACAGCTGGATCAGTTATTTTTCTCCGTTTCTATTGCTGTGCTGTCCAGAAGATTTTCTGTGCTTTAGAGCAAGGCTAAGTCTCTAGCATCTTTGATTTAAGCCAGCAGAGGTACAGCCTGATTGTAGTGGGGAAACAAATGCTCCTCACCAATTTATTTCCTAGTAGTAAAGCAAGATTGCAGGGATATTAATTTGCAGTCTTGGTTTAGTAAAGAATAGGAAACACAAGGGAAGAAGATGAAACAAAGGGAAGAAGATGAAACAATTGGAATGAGTGAATAACTTAACTGGAAATCTTACATGTATTTAATATACCGCTGCCATTTGGATTATTTGGGGAGGGAAAAGAAAGTCTATAGGAAAATTACTTGGAACATCTGTGTGTCTATTCAGCACCTCATCTATAAACTTGTTTTCTTAACTCTTGTTCTAGGAGTGCTTTCTGGGAACCAACATCATGCCAGCCCTGTCTGCTAATAGTAGGAAAAGAAGGGTATGGCCAGGTTTCTTACGTGGCACCCGTGGTGTTGCACGCTTTGGAGAAGTTTCCCGTTCACACCCTGGACCTTTCTGTTCTGCTTACAAACGTTGCACCGCCAGAAGAAATCTGCGGACAGGTACCTTTTTTTCTTTTTCTTCTCATCAGATTCACTGACTGTATGTAAAAGATCAATCGAGTTGCAAGTAAGGTGAGCAAAATTAATTGGTAATGGAGGTGGCCTTGTTTTAATGTGCTGGGATGTTTGCTTCTGTCTGAAAATCCGCTTTTCTTTTAGACAGCACCACAAACAATCTGGATGTTGTACATGTCGACATTTTCCATACCCAGTTTTACAGTGAGGCTGTTGCTAGCAGCTCAGGAAGCTGGGCGGTGTTGCTAATAAACATCTCTTTGTGGAAAGAAATGCTGTTCATGTCACTGGGATCCAGAAAGTAGTTCTCATTGCCTCCTAAGACTGTGTGCTCCCAGTAGATGGCTCTGTATCAGACTGCATGTCGGCTACTTTTTGTAGCCTTCTTCTAAATTATATTAGTAAGGCAACCAAGGTTTGGGGCTTCTGTTTATTTTGTTTTCGCACGGACATGCACAACTTGTGCTGTTGCAGTATGTGCAATAAAAGCATTAACATTCAGAAAACACTTCATTTGCACGGTGATGTGGTTTTAACTAGAAAAAATGACCAGATTTGGTGTTTTTACTTTTAGGCAGGAAATCCATTTTCTTGTTTGGCATCACTACCTTAAAATATTTTTACCTTTAGTGGAAACGTTTGAGAGCCATACAAGTAAGGACAGACATGTTACACGACTGAATACTGATGTGTCCCTTAAGAGGGACATTTCCTTTCTTTGTTATGCGATGATTGTGGCTGTGGCCATATAGCTACGGTGTCTAGCCACTGCCTGAATATATCCTTCCCATCTTCTGACTAGAGTTCTCCGAATACTGATAATCTGAAAGGGTGCACAGAGAAATTCCTTATGTGAAAGGATGCTTGCCACTCTGTTCACGTAGTTTCATTTCATGGGGCAGTCAGATGGCTATGTAGCTGTGTATTAAGAGGTTCTTGTACGTGTTTTAGTTTTCTTACCCAAGCTTTCCTTTTCACTAGCTGATCCGAAATGCTCAGAAGACAGCACCAAGCACAATTTATGTCCCAGATATCCATTTATGGTGGGACAACGCTGGACCTGCCTTGAAACTTACTTTTCTAACTCTACTACGTAACATTCCAGCATTTTCGCCAGTTTTGCTGCTTGCTCCGTCTGATGTACGTCACTCAGATCTCCCAGAAGAGGTATTTGTCAATACTTTTCTTACTATTTCTTCAGTGTCTTGTAATTTATGAATGCTTTCAACATCAAAATGCTGTGCTTTCTTAAATGCATGCTGTTATTACTCAGTCACCCTAACAAATCACTTAAAATTTGCTTAGAGAAAAAGAATACTGTGAAAGCATCTGCTTAAGGTTTTTTCTGAGTCAAGCAAGTGACTTTCACCCCTTTCTCACGCATGCAAATAATAAATTAATACAATAATTCTGATTGCTACAAAGTGGTTCAGTCAAGAATATGAAGTGCTTGAAATGACAAGAGGATGTTTTTACTGAAGAGATTTCTTCTGACAGTCTGCCATTCCATGCTATGTTGGGTAAACTGCTAATAATGCAATTTAGTAGAGAATTTAAACACTTTGATTAAAAATAAATAAATAAATCAGTTTCTTTCTTCATATAGGCCAAAGCTTTCAAAGCTGGAATGCTGAGTTCCAATTTCTGCTAAAGTAACTTTGGAATCGAATTCTAGTTGTATTCCTAAATAAACTGTAGTAAAAGTAGGTGCAGAACTTCATTGACTTCTGAGAGTTTACATTAAGGGAAGGTGCCCAAAACAGGACCACGCTGTTGTCATTCTGATGATTTGGTCTCAGTCATCGGGGGAAGAGAACGGGTCTTACCTAGACGTGTTTATTATCAACTGCTTTGAAAGTGCTTGAGTTCCCACAGAAGTTTTTGTACAGGCTGTAAATTCCTTCTAAAATAAGTAGTGAAATTCCTCACCTACCTTTTATTACTAGAACTTGAAAATGGAGGAAGACGTAGAGGTACTAACTACTTCAGACACCTTTTGGTAGAGAAATAAAAACTCAGCAAAAAGCCCTCACTTGTCTGCTGAAGCCTTTCTTTTCCCTCTATAGCCATAAAGGTTCTAAGTAAAGGATGCAGCAAGGCAAGTAAATACAAAGGAGGCGCTGTTGGATGTGGTGAAAGCCATTACTTTACCAGTGTAGCGTACAATCCCTTCAGCGAGCTTTAATTCTACAGGTGATTCTTAAAGGTGATATTTGAATTTGCCGTGCCAACCTGTGAAAATGTAGCGTTTTAAGGCCAGGAAGATAACTTTTTTCAGTTTGTGTTCTTCAGGTTATTCTTAATTTGAAAAGGTACTCGTCTTTTTGGAATCGAAGATGAGTTTTTTGTGGCCTTAAATCTGAAATGTCTCTCCTCCTTCTGCTTTAGATGCAAAAATGATTTAATACGGAATTTGGAGAAGTGTGCAATATTGAGTTGCCTGGTAGGGCAGAGAGAGCAGCCTTTTTTTGAGGACCTAATTCTAAATGAAGTGGCTAAGCCTCCTGTAAAGAAAAGAGGTGAGGAGGATATGAGAAGTACATCTAAAACTTTCCTATCGAAGTTACTAGCTCGTTGGTCTTTGCTTTGGTGGTCATTTTCTGTCAGTAATTTGTCATATGCTTGTATTTGAGTACTGTAAATTGGCTAATTTTTCCTGATGAATTGAAGTTGATTGGACATTGGAAGTTGTGCCTGTAGCACCACCAGCTGAGCCTCAGAAGCCACAAGAGGAAGAAGTAAAGATGCTGGAGGAGGAAGAGAAGGATACCTTGCGTGACCTTAGAATTTTCTTGAGGGACGTTACTCACAGACTTGCCACTGACAGACGTTTCAGGGAATTTGCAAAGCCCGTTGACCCACAGAAGGTAAAGTAGTGCTGATCCGTGTGTGTCTGTAACTTCTCAGTGTTCATACTTCTCAGCGTTTTGGGGAAGGTTCAACTTTGTTTTTAGGGCTGCACTGTTAGGATTTTGCAAGAAGCAGAGGCAGTGCTTTTACTTCTGCTGACTCTCAAATGTGTCTTATGGGATTATTCGCTGAAAGCCCTGGTTTCATTCTAAAAAGCCAGTCCAAATGCCAACACAGTTTGCTCGTGAAAAAGCTTTGATACGTAGGCGTGTCACAGCACTGAAAAGCACAGAGATCTTTCCTTATAATGACAAACAGTATTTACAGGAGTACTTGAGTGAAGTCTGAAGCCCCTTCTTGGACTGTCAGTTCCTGTGGGAACAGGAATAGGAGCAGCAGTTTGTAAAACTAAGTTTTGAGATCCTGTTCTCTGTTTCATCTGGAACTCCTCAATAGGAATCAACCATAAGTGCAGTGTGTTTTCTTTTTCCTCCAATTGGCTGCTTAGATGCCTTTTTCTCCTTAATTTATGAGATAAGCCTAAACTAGGGGCGTATATTTCAAAGACAGATGTAACTTGAATGTACCTGGGGATCAGCAAAGTCGTCTTCATGTGGGCCTCCACTGGCTTTTCTTCCCCTTTTCTCCTAGGTTCTTGAGCTGTGAAAAATCTAGACAGATACATATGTCCTCATCTGAACTGGTCATTAGTCTCCTCTTCTGGTCTGAGGGAAGAAATGAGCACCTCAGGGCCCAGTTATCTCATTCTAAAGTAGATGCCTGCAATAGGTACTTCACAGGTGCAATTCATGCACCTTTTCCTCAATGTCGACAACAAAGAGAATGCCGGATGGCTTGCTCAGCTTTCACTGTTGTGATTTTCTGAAGCAAAGTGAAATGAATCTCCCACCCTCAGTGTTTCTTCTCTACCATGCACGTGCTTCTGACCTCCCTACTTCTTGTTGTCCTCTCGTGGCCGCTCTAATGAAAAATGAAAAAGCCCTTCCATTTTTGAGAAGCAAACTGGTTAATTTCAGCATCTTCTGATGCATCGCAAATGTTCAGAGTTTTTAGGAAGTCGTTTATTTAAAGTCTTCAGAATAATTTTGGTAGACAGTGTGCAAGGTTAAGAAAACCTCTGAATGCTTGTATTTGATCTGCAGGTACCTGACTATGCCACAAGGATTAAAGAGCCGATGGATCTTTCAACAGTTCTGACTCAAATTGACTCGCGCCAGTACCTCACTGCCGGAGACTAGCTGAAGGACATCGATCTAATCTGTAACAATGCCTTAGAGTACTACCCGGATCAAAGATCTACAGGTGAGGATGTGCTTTTTAGCCCTAGTTTAAAAAATCTGTCAAACATATAGATGGATAAATGCTGTGTGCAGACAATAGACTTCGGATGGATTAGATGATTTTGGACATCCAGACTGTAAATATTTTATCATTTTGCTACTTGGGCATGGAATTGTGATATAAGTGTTCCCAAGGAACTAGTGCTTTTGTTTTAATTAACTTCGATGTTGTTATGCTGAAAATATTCACTGAGAGAACCTTTTGGAACCAACCTATGAAGAAAGCAATTTTCTTCTGTGATCAAAACAGTTTCATTGGTTGGTAGACAACATTCAGTTAAAGTGTGTAAAATTTCAGATCGTCACAGCGCCTATGTTTTGGAAGGCACTGCATATTCAATGGTGAGGAACGAAACGGATACAGAGTTTGGACGACTTTGTGAACCAATTAAAGAATCTCGTGAGAAAAGAGGTACGTGCTTTAACGCTAAGGATTTGAAGACTTGGCTCTGCATTTGTAACTGAAAATGCACGACGAAGATCTTTGGTATCTATTCTTTCTTGCAAGGTTGCACCTCTGCAGCGTGTGCTCCATGCGACAACTCCAAGTCACCACAGCAGAACCCTGCTACTGAAGACGAGAAACCAGATGAAGAGAGTAATGAAAATGAGGAGATGCCAGTGGCACCTGTAGATGCCAGTACACCCATTTCTAATGGCAAGTTGCATTTTATTCAGCTGCTCTTGTCGTTCATACCTTCTCTGTTCTTGAGGCGCAACAGGTGTCTCTGATGCCTGGCTCTTTATGGCAGAGGTATTTTGTTTTCAAATTGACTTCCAAATGGGAGAGAGAAATCCAGAGGTCATTCATTCAATATAGCGATGAATTAAAGTTCAAAGAAAGTTGGTTCATTTGATGTACTCTTACTGGAACTTCATTTTGTAAACAGAACGACCCCTCACTCAAGGATATCACAGCTTCCCTCCCGTACTAAAAATGATAGTACTCACCCTTGTAGGAGCAGCAATGTGAAGAAGGTCAAGGGCAGTAAGAAGGGTTCGAAGCTTTGATATAACAAGCCTTTCACTTTTTTTGACAGAGCTCCTAATAAGCATCTTTAGCAAGGTCTGGAGATGGGAGAAAAACTCAAACTAGATTTTAATTCTAGGATGTAGAATGTCAAGCTTGACTGTTCCTCTGAACAGTCAATTGAATTTAAATTTTTTTAATTTAAATTAATTAGTTTATTTTTTTTAATTTAAATTCAACTGAATTAAAAGTTTTGAATTTAAATTCCAATTGAATTTATTGAAAAAAATTCCAATTGAATTTAATGTTTTGTTGTTGTAGTTTTTCACGAAACACTAAGTTTATGTGAAAGGTTTTGCTGCAATATCTTTTTGCCAAGGATATTAAGCTTAAGTTATCCACAAGAAAACGGTGGGGAAAGGGAAGCTTTAGTTTTGAAAGCTTTTTTTTTTTTTTTTTTTTTTTCTCTCCAGGTTTTTCTTGAGCACAGCAGCGTTTCAGTGTCTGCCTGCCATTAGTTGCCCCACTACCAAGTCAGGAGGGTCAATTAAACTTGCGTGAGGCAGAATTTCTTTATCTGAATCTACGTGGTTCACATAAATATATTCTTGTTTCCTTCTTTCCCTAGGATTATTCTTCTCCCAGTATTGAATGTTTCAACGGACACCGTTTAAGATCAATGAGCAAAAGCATCCTGCGGTGTTCAGTCTCCAGCTTTGAAGAAAGTATGGCGATACTGAGGGGAAATGTCAAGAGAAGACGCTTTTCAAGGTACTGTATTTCTATATGTTCAATCTCTGTTTGATTTGTAGATTGAAAAGCAAGAGAGAAAGCATGTGCAGTGAGTTGTGGCCTGATAAACCTCCGGCTAAAATCAGCAGAGGCCTATGAGCATGCTGATGGCGTACCAGTACCTTAAAACTAGAATCCCTCTTCTCAGTGAAAGTTTTCCGCTTTTCTAAAACAAACCTGTTTTTTTCCCCAACCCCTTTGAGGTGTTGTTGTGGTTTAACCCGGCCGGCAGCTAAACACCACACAGCCCTTCTGCAACCCTCCCACCTCCCTCTCTGGGATGGGGGAGAGAAACGGGACAGTGAAGCCCGCGAGTTGAGATAAAGGCAGTTTATTAAGACAGGAAAATAATAATAATGATGATGATGATGATGATAGTACTGCTACTAGTAATGTGTACAAAACAAGTGATGTACAATGCAGTTGCTCACTACCCGCTGACCAGTGCCCAGCGTAACCCCTAGCAGCCCGGCTGCCCCGCCCTATCCATGGTGCAGCGTGTTGCCATAAGGCATAGAATTCTTTGGCCAGTTGGGGTCGGCCATCCTGAGTCTGTCCCCTCGCAGCTGTTGCTGTGCGCCGATTCTGATCGCCAGTAGGACAGTGAGACACCGAAAGGTCCTTGGCTTGTTGTAAGTACTGCTCTGCAGCAATTGAAACATCGGGGTGGTATCAGCACTCTTCTAAACATCCTTTCACACATCCTCAGCCAAAACATAGCAACCTACCCGCTACTAGGAGGAGAACTAACTCTGTCCTAACAGAAACCAGGACATGTATCTTTTCCACTTGGGTGCTATTGCTCATAATTTTGAGAATTCAACATGAGCAAGCTAGGAAATGTGGGTACATACAGAACCGCGTGTATATGGCACACAACAGACTTGGGATGTGGATCCTGCGTGAGGCCTACAGGCTTCTCTTTGTATACCATGGAGCACTGGCTTGTAAACATGGTGAAATTTCCCATCCTTGATGGGTCTAATACAACAAGTCTTTTCTCCCTTTTCTGCCCTGTCCTCTTTCTTAATGTAGGCAGTTGAGAAAGCCAAAATTGGAACGAAAAAAAGAATATAGCACAGATAAGTGGCTGTAAGTCCCCGGGATACCTATTTACGCTGGTTACTGAAGAGGATGGCACTTGGTCACTCCATGGCTTTCATTTGATCCTAGCAGCACAGTGGTATAGCTCTTCCCTTCCCCTTGTCCTCTTGGCTCTTTTAATGATAGTGCAAGCAACAAACCTGTGCCAAAGGGTGCTGTATGGCAAACAATGGGCAGGCTTTTTTCTAAAAAGCACGAGTTTGAGTTATGTGGTGTTTGGGTGTTTCTCTTGAAACGATTCTTCCCTCCTTGAGCTGTTAGATCCTAATGCAGGAAATGGAAGTGCTGCATGCATAAACAGAGTAATCAAACATACACCTCTTAGGAAGAGGCTTGCAATGTCCTAGTGTTTGTTTTGAGCACTGGTAGATACAGTTTGACATGAATGGAGTGAAAACACCTTAGAGAAAGGTGTTGATTGTTCTCACTTTTCCAAGACAGAAATAAGTGGAGTAGATTTCCCTCCTGCATGGAACAAAAGTTGCACGTTTGTTTTTGTCTGGCTAGCTTTCAGTCTCTTTAAAAATCTCCCTACAGGTCCCAGTTTTAAGTAGACAGTTTAAACGTGCAGAGCGATAAAGAAGTGGAATGCAGTGGTTGTGACACCAACTTCTGATCTGAAATGTAAAGAAAACTCAATCCACTTCAGGGTGCCTTTTTTGTCTGTCTGTTTCCATTTTACAAGAGCAACGGTGAAATAAGGAGAATCCCATCTTCACTGTTTCAAAAGACTTTGTTTCTGCGTTTCAGTCACCAGAACATTGAGGAGTAGAGCTGGTGCAAAAACTGTGAGACGAGTCCACGGAGAAAACAGGGACTTGGAGCTGCGCCGCAGCTGTAGAGTCGGACACAGTCGGTACTCGACTACTAACTCGTCCATTCTATTTGACAAACTTATGACAAAGTAAGTCATCTTTTCTTGCAGACCTCTTAGAATGATCTTTCTTCGCAAGCCTTTGCACTATGGCATGATGTTGGCCTCGACTTGCTCTTTATTTTGACAGCAAAGAGGTTTGGCTGCTCCTGGCATTTCCTTCATGTTTACAGGGAGACACCGTTACCTGGCTAGATAAACAGATTTTCTTGAAGGTGCTATTTCAGCATATAAGAATTGACACTCGTCAGCGCCGCTGATTCTGGTTTATCACTATTTGCATTGCAAATCTCCTTGTCCAAAGCTTAAACTGATGTATGCACTGCTTGAAAACAAAACCTGAAGTTGCAGAGCAGAAGACTCAAGTCATTATGTTAGCAGCTGTGTAACCATACTGCTTTCCAAGCATAAGATGTCCAGCTTATTTTGTTTCTATGAAGAGTTTAAATGGCTCCCGTTAAGCAAAGATGTCCCCACACTGATACTTACTATTAAGCAAGGATTCCACCTCCTTTGGCTGAGGTCTGCTCCCTTACTCACATTGGAACATTCATCCAAGTAGCCTGCAATTCCACACTGTCGGGGGAAAGTCCATAGAATAGAAAAGGTTCCTCCAGTCTCTACCTCAGCCTTTTTTTTTGAAGCATGCAATAAAGCAAAACATTCACAGGCTGCCCTTCCATGCAAAACAAGGCAAATTAGTAAGACAGGAGCCACAAAACTGATTGTCCTTTAAAGTTAAAATGAGATTTGAAATAGATCGAGTTAGCAAGTGTTGTAAGTCTGTAGCTAAGTCTGGTTTTGCCAATGCAGCACAATTCCCTATCACGTAGCCAGAGCTGCTTCTGTAGCTCCAAGAAGCAAAACTGCTTTGACAAAATACTGTGTCATCAAAGCATTCGTTGGCTCAGTAGGCACGGCTCAGGTTCAACAAGTTTGTGAAAAAATGAGTACTAACAGAAGCAGCAGGGTCCAAAGAAACACTTTATGTCCCCACTGCGAAATGAGGGGCTTTACCTTGAGTGTTATGCACACTGTCAATAGAAAAGCACTGTAACAGAATCTGCCACGGCAGTTTGCATGTTACTGAAAGACCATCAGAGTGGGACTGCAGCAAGATCATTGCGAAGTTACAAAAAAACCATGTGGGGGTGGGAGTTTAGTTGCGTTAGATAACACAATCTTAGATAAAGATTTTGGTCTTAACGTAAAAGTAAGGATGTCTACTGATCTCTTCAACTCCAACAACTGAAGCCCAAGTCTGAAAAATCGCCTTTAAGAATGCAAAGAAAATATTTAACTCTTCTGTATGTTCATACTTTGCTATCAAGCAAAGGAATGAATGCTGATGCCTTAACTATGTAGGGCTGTAGCTTTAAAAACGTTAAATGTACGTGAAATTATTTGGGGGTGTTTTCACATGCAAAGCCTAATGCAGTGCATGCAAGCCCTGTCATCTTCTTCCTCTAGTAGTGTCGTGTTAAGGGGTGTAGCCGATTGACCGTCATGGGTCCCGTCAGATTCAGGGTGCTGAACTATCACGGTCACGGATTCACCAACAACGCAGTACGGCCTCGCTCTAGTCGCATTCAAGGAGAACTCTCACAGCTAGGAAGAATGCAATTAAGTGCAATTTCTTACGGCGACAGGTACACAGGTTCTTTGGATTGTCAGTGATAAATTCACTGTCTGCAAAAGCAAGCTAGCATGCATGAAATGCACAGGTACACAGCCTAGGTATTAAGACATGAAAAAGCATCAAAACTCTAGAGATTTCTAAGATTCCACAGAGACGCCTGGTATAAGCAAGCGTTCAGATCTTACCCCACGGCGTCCCAATGGAGTGGGGGTGGGGGAGTGAGAGGCTCAGCCTGTCGAGTGATGTCAGAAGGAATCCTTCCTGATAGTATCTTCCCTAACATCCCCTTTCTCTTAAAGCAATTGATATTATTTTCTATCTTTAAGGTGGAGCTTGAGTGACTCTAGTCATGCATATCTTGGTTGTGCTTGGTAGAAATGATCTCACTTGCGTTTAAAGGTACAGACTGTGAGAAATTCCGAGGGCGTGCTCAGTGAGGGGTGGTTGCACCTTGGAGGCGGGTAGCTTTTGGGATGGAGGTGTGCTTATGATGCCTAGTCGCTTAAGGCGATTACTCCACAAGTAGTAACTTAGTGTTGATTTAACTACAGCATATCTAAAACATAAGAAGGATGTTAGTATGGAAGAAGCCGATGAAACCAGTCCTTAAATCTTACTACTTATTGTGCGTGAGCAGACTGGCGTGAGTTTTAGCTATACTGGCAAATATCAAACCACACCTGTGTCGTCCCAGAGCTGGGAAAAAAAAAACAAAAAAAAAAAACCAAGGAAATGTTGAAGCAAATAGGGAGGCCTGTAGCTTGTGCAGTCTTTTAGCTGAGAAAATAAAGAAGGAGAGAGACAGGTAGCCTTGAGCTAGCAGAAGCAAGGAAGAGAAGGGCTAAAAGGGAAAAAACAGGAAGGAGAACACGAGCTCCAGACTGACCTATAGTAACCTTTTTCTCATTAAGGGTCATTAGCACATTAAAAATCACACCTGTCAAAATGCTAATCTATGCTAATGTGGGATTCGGTGTGTGTCCCCCCTCTCCTGTTCCCCCTCCCCCCCGGTATTCCTCTGTAATGCACAAGCTCAGTGGAGATAAGTTAGGTGAGCTGTAATAACCAATCCAAAGGAGCCAAAGAGAGAGTTTTCACAAGTTTCCTGTGTATAAATGACGGCGATTCGAGTCAGAGGTGTGCTTGCTTTGCGAAAGATGGCCAAGTACCTGACTCTGCAGAGTTCTATAAGTAATTCTATAATTAAAAGACCTTCGTGTGCATTCCGACTCTGGGTGCTTATTGGCGCGGTGCACTCTGCACGAACCTGCAGACAACATCTGTACTCAGTGTCATGCCTACAGACAACCCTTTACTGTTGGGACCTGCATATTTTTCTGTGCATTCAACACAACCCCTTTGGCACAACTAGTTAACCACGTAGCTGCCAGTCCACCACTCAGTTGCACTTGTGAAGAGGAAAAGCTATTTCCGTCTACTGGAGGAGCACATCCTCTAAATGCAAGCTTCACTCAGCTGGTCATTTACTGCAGGACAAGATTTGAAAAGTGTTGTTGAGTTCTGGGTTTCCTGCTTACAGGAAAAATTAAGTGCTAGATCGCCCTCTACTCCGCTTTGTCTGCTGCATTTAATGGAGATAAAACTGATTTCGTTTGCTCCTCCGTTTATGGACAATGAGCTGAAGGAACAGGTACAGCACATTAGCCTGGAATGCCTTCCCTCCCAACCAAAGTAAACTGGAGCTGTAACTAACACAAGCAAAAGCAAGGCTTCTGTGTTTTCAGCTGAATAAAGTTCCAACAAAATCATCCTCTGGGATTTGAAGCTTACTTCACATGACATGCCAACGACTCTTTTCCCTCCATTGTAAAGCGGATCCCTGCTGTTAGTTGCTCTAGAAGCAAAGGAATCGTCGGTTTGGTAACCAAATAGCCGCTTCTGCAAACGAGAAGTGTTGTGCTCTCTCTTCCCTTTGAATGACTCCACACTTCTCATCAGCTACTGGATTGCTGACCTAGAATCAGAGAACATCCCAAGGTGGAAAGGACTCCCAATAGTCACCAAGTCCAACTGGTGGCTCCACACAGGACCACCCCAAAGTGAGACCCGATGTCTGAGAGCATTGTTCAACACTTGTTGACCTCCGTCAGGCTCGGTGCCATGAGCAGTGCCCTGGGCAGCTGTCTCAGTAGCCAGCCACCCCCTCAGCGCAGCACCTGAGGCGCACGGGGCTCGGTGGGGCGGCCCGGGAGGGGAGGACGGCGGGGCGAAGTGGCAGCTCCCTCAGAGCCGTCTCCCCGCCGCCTCGGCCGCATGTCGTGGCTTTTTCGTGTCGGGGCTTTTTCATGTCGTGCCCTCGGTCTCTCGCCGTGGGTGAGATGCTGCTCCCCAGCGCGGACCCCTTGCGCGCGGGGCCTGCCCGCGGCGGCGGCGGGAGGGAAACCCCAACCCCAAAGCCCTCCCGGCAGGGAGAGCTCGGGGTGAGGGCCGATCCGGCACCGACAGTAAACACACGCCGGAGGAAACGCTCTGGTTTTAGCCATGAGCAGCGCGGCCAGGTTCAAAAGGCGTCACGCTGGAGCTCCGAGTTCGGCGGCGTTCCGAGGCCGTTGTGGCGGTTGTGGAGACGGCCCCGGCTGAGGTGGCTGCTGCTGTCGCTGCTGTCCCCTCTGTCCCTGCTGTTGCCGCTGTTGCCGCTGTTCCCGGACCTTGGAGACCCCCGGCGGCTCCCTGTGCCAGGCCCTGTGGCCCCGGGGAGCTGCCCGCCGCCTCGTCGGCCAGCCCGGCAGCAATCCTGCCAGCACAGAATAGCCCACTGCGTTTCAGGGTAAAGTGACGATTAATTTCTATTTCCTGGCCTGGGTGCTGCTTTCTTCTTTAAGGAAGCTTCAAGGTTAAAGGTTCAACTCAGTTATGTCAGGGTTCAACTCCGTTTCGTGAAGGGGCTCTTGTACGAAAGCTTAAGCTGGGATTGACTCTCTGCTAAGCGGAGGCCAAACGTGGACCTACTGAGAAGCAGGTCCTAAGTGATAACATTTTCTAAAGAGACTGCTAAACACATCTGAAGAGTGCTGCTGCAGAACTCTGAATGGGGGGATAGCAACTGTCTTAACTGATCTGGAATCTTGAATTTACTTTTCAATGGACAAGAGGTGTGTCTCTCAAGGCAAACAAAGAGAGGAGTAACACCCTCTCTTGTCACTCATGTCAACATAAATTTATGCTCAGAGCGTAGGTGTAGGAACAGCATCGGTATGTATATGGAACATCGGGAGAGGAAGCTCTATTGGTATTTACAGTTTTTCTACTATCTTGCCAGAGAGACGTCATCTCCAAATGAGAAATGGATGTATTTTGAAACAGTGGTGGTGGATCGGATTTCTTCTTTCTAGTGTTAATATTTGCTCTTGAATCGTACTTAATACCTGGTAACACCTCAATCAGTTGTCAAAAATAAACTTAAAAATGTGTAAGGCTTATCTCATTGGTCAGTATAAAGATCAAGGTCTTCGCTTCGCTTTGCTTCCCTTCCCTTCCCTTTTTTTCTTTTTTTCGTTTTTTCTTTTCTTCTTTTTTTATTTTTTTTTCTTTTTTCTTTTTTTCTTTTTTTCTTTTTTTCTTTTTTTCTTTTTTTTCTTCTTCCCTTCCCTTCCCTTCCCTTCCCTTCCCTTCCCTTCCCTTCCCTTCCCTTCCCTTCCCTTCCCTTCCCTTCCCTTCCCTTCCCTTCCCTTTTCATTTTCCCCAGTATTGTTTTTCTGTTCTCCTTCTCACTGCAGTCTTGATTTTGTTTCTTGTCCCTTAAGTATGTTTCCAAAGTGTTGCTGAAACATTTTCCCTTTCAATCCTACAAAAGGAGCTGTCACTGGTGAAGATCGGAGCTTATCCCTGAGCCCAGGAGCTGTCACCTTAGTCTTCCAATCGGACAAGGACGACTTCATTTCTCATGTAAATGCATTTGTCAGGTTTGCGTATTGTTTTTTCAGGAATGGAAAGTGTGTATAGAATGGATTTAAAATCAATTTTAAATGTAAAACGTCAAGGCAAAAAAGTTCTAATTACAACCTCTGCACACAATTTGCCAGCTGTGGGACTAGGAGTTTTCTTATTTACTGTGTTTTGTTTAACGTGTCTGAAGTTTAATGGACAGCAATCAAGGCGTGCTAGAAATCTGAAAGCACTTTATGCTTTGTTCTCTCCGTCATTTTGGTATAACAAACTAGCTTATGTTTTAAACCCTCCATGAGGTTAGTGGTTTCCCTAAAGGTAACAAGTCCCTGTGTGCTACAGTAAGACAGTAACAAAACATGAGGTATAGAAGTTCATCCTGTCATTATTCAGCTTCTGCCTATGGACACACAACTACGCTTATTTAAAGCGGTATCACCTTGAAACCTAATCAGCATTTTAAAAAGGACTTTGTAGCAGTTATTGGCTTTTGTCCTGGAGGGCTGAGGTTTGTTTTGTTTTGTTTTACATTCAGCATTTCCGTTTCTAGCTTACATTCCCCTGTTGTTTTGCATGAGGAAAGCGTGCAACTTTACAAAGTAGAACGGAAAGAGCTGCTTTTTAGTCTAACTTTTCAGTTTTTCATAGGAGTTTTAAATGTGGTAGGAGTAAAACACCAGAAGTACTGCTGCCAAAGTTATATTCAAACTCGTCTTTCTTGGAGAAGCAGAAGAAGCCCAGGGAGAAATGAATTTGCAAACATGCTCTTCATGCTCTCCTTTCCCAAGATTTCTCTGAGATATAGCCCATCCTCTGTGGGTTTTGAGGTATATGGTTCCCAGGAGTGAAAAGGAGGGCCAAACATCTCTCCTCTTGGATCTCAGCATGCCAGGGCTTTAGTGTACTGCCACTTACAGCTCCGCTTTTTCACCTGGAAAAAGCGACCGCATGATGTAGACTGAGGAGCCCTCACAAATTAACTTGCCGTCACCAAGTGACGCCCAGAAAAGGTGTATTTAAAAGCTAGGCTCATTATAGAATCACAACAAACCCCTCATGACTGGTGCAGTAGACAGTGAGGTAGAGGGCGAGCCCTGGAAAGACAGAAGAAAAGTAGCAGTGAGTTCTGGGTACCTTTGTGCAGACAAAACAGAAAAACGCAGGCAGTGAAGTAATAGTGTTCCGTTACTAATGCCAGCAATAGATAATTGCAACAATTATCTGTTAGATCATAGGTACTAATTAACAGATAATTGCGCAACTCCGGAAATCAATAAATAACTGATTCCCCTCAGAGAATGTCTTCTACATTTTTATATTAAAAAGACTCCAGAGTTGTAATGGATTAAAATCCTACGGAAGGGAAAGAAATGGCATCAGCCACTAGTTCTGCAGAAGCGAAAAGTAATACTGATAGAGTTCAGATGGAAATTTTCACTTTGTGTGTTTAGTTTGGGGATTCTTTTTAAATCATTCATACCAGCGATTTAGTTCTTAAGGCTGTTTCTTTGAGATTAAGTGACAGGACTTCTGTTACTCTTTTCTTCTTGGAATGCTTCTTGATATTCTTACGTCAGCCAGAACTTCTGTCTCTGTTGCAGATGTGAACAATGACCGTAGCTAAGAAGCCCAAATCTTCAAAGCCTAAAAAGCCCTCTTCAAGGCGGTCTGGCAAATCCAAGAAACCAAGTCCTAAAATAGTGATGTCACGCACCGCCAACTGGGGCCGGATAGTGCCTGCAGAAGATTCAAGCCAAGTCTCTGTGGCCCAAGGACGTGGAGGTGCTATTTACTGTAGATCATCTGAAAATTCTAAGGCTTTTGCCCCAAGAGATCTAAGTAAGTGTGTGTTTTATCCTGCCTCCATTTTCTTCAAAGCAAAAGTAGAAAATGCAGTTCTTACTTGTTGCACTGATAGAGAAGGGGACTACTGTGAACAAAGACTTCAAAAGCGAATCCCCTAAGGCAGCTGAAGTGACTGATGTTACAGAAATTAATTTTGATATATTTACAGTCAACATTAAAATGGTTGACTAAAGTTGTTTGTTTTTTGTTTTTTTTTTTTCCCAAAACATTGTGTTGACCAGCCAATATGAATTTGGTGGTATTAAAGCTGTCTGCAATAAGTTTTTCTGGTTTGGATTGTAGCTAGCTCCTCTAGGTGCTCCTGCAGAATAGTATTTTTTTAAATACCTTTCTTCGAAACAAACAAACAAGATCTCTTTTTAAATTTAACTTTCTTGCAGTCGTTAATGATGGAATTGCTCCGCCACAGAGCATTCTTTTTCCACCTGAGAAGATTTGTATGGATTGGCGAGAAACACAAAGTGTTGGAGTTGGCCTGTACAATCTTGGCAACACATGTTTTCTTAATGCTACTCTGCAGTGTTTGACCTACACACCCCCACTTGCCAATTACATGCTTTCTCTTGAGCACAGCCAGTCATGTGAGTACTTTCTAACAGTATTTTGAATCTGTTGGATAGCTCTGAAGGTGAAAGAACAGCAGTGATTCTGTGAGATAAGCTTATTTGCCTGATTTTACCTGTAGCAGCTGGCTTTGAGCACTGTATTAGCAGTGGGCTCCGAATAGCATATGGAGTGCAATTAATGCACCATGGTTTATTTATTTAGTTATTTGTTTGTTTGTTTGTTTGTTTGTTTATTAAAGGATCATTTATTGCTTCATGGGAATAATGAAGTGCATTGGACAGTAATGCATTTAGTAATAATTTTAGAGAGTAATACATTTTGCAGCCTGTGGAGTTCACATTCCTGTCAGCCTTTACAACTGCGACTTTGCAGTAGTCTTTTAGATTTCTCATCACAAAATGCATTTGAATACAGGCTTAGTGGATATTTTTCTTCTGTCAAGTTGTGTGAAATGAAATGTTACAAGACTGTTGGGACATTGGCATCTTGGGAGAAGAGAATGTAGCAAGGAGAGTGGATATGGTATCTATAGCTTAAATTGTACTTAGATGTTCGTAGGTATGGATATTTCGCTGGACTGGGATGCTTTGTTCTTTCACTCTTCAGGTCGTGAACAAGATTTTTGCATGATGTGCACGATGGAGACTCACATTAACCAGGCCCTGCGTTGCACTGTTGATGCCATCGAGCCTACGCATGTTATCAGTAATCTCAGTCGTAAGTGGCTTCAGATGTGTTTCTTTTCGATAGCTTGTAATCTTCAAATAATTATTTGATGTGTCTAAGTGGTTTTAACACTCCAATGAAGAGAGATTTTAGAAATACAAGAATGATTTCATTTTTAAATGAGGTCAATACTATCATCTTCTTATTTAGGAATAGGACAACATTTCCGTTTTGGCAGTCAAGAAGACGCACACGAGTTCTTGCGCTATACTGTTGATGCTATGCAGGAAGCGTGCTTGAACGGAAGCACCGAGTAAGCATAAACAAGTTCACTTTCATACATTCTCTAGCACCTTCTAGTCCTTTATTTACTCTCAGAAATGATCTCTAGCACCTTTTAGTGCCTTATTTACTATCAGCAACGCAAGTCTACATCATCCTTGGTTTTCATCAAACTCTTTGAAGAGTTAATTCTGTGCCTTAAATCTTCTGAGGTCTGATTATAATTTATTTCCAGATTGGACAGATCTTCTCAAGCTACCACCATCATTCATCAAATATTTGGAGGATTTCTAAGATCAAGAGGTACTTGAAAAAATATTCCTGTCCTTAGAACTGATCTGTGTCTTTTGTCAGTAGTAAAGCAGTCTGTAGTTTGTCTAAAGTAGTATCTGTCAACAACTTGAATTTGGACAGTTAGTCTCCTTCACATAATGTTAAGCATTTATATTTTGTTTCCAGTGAAGTGCTTGAATTGCAAAGCAGTTTCGGATACGTATGAGGCATTTCTTGATATCACTTTGGATATAAAGGTAAGATGTTTTCTAAATATAATTCATGATGTTTAAGTACATGCATAACTTTCTAAATTAAACTTGTTTAACTTAAAAAACCAAACCACATATAATGTTAAAACGTAAGAGCTTGGTGGTGCTAAGGAAGTGGATTGGACTTTGTCCTTCCGTGGAACCCATGTAAATAGTCTCCACATTTGCATTGGGTTTAAGGGGAAAGAATTCTCTTTCTGCAAAAATTATAATGCTGTCCTACTTCTTTGTTGTTCTACCTCAATATACATCTAATTGTTAGACTGATGAATTTGTCCCCAGTATTGATGACAAAGCACACTGTAGATGCTGTCTAGGCAACTGGGAAAGTATTTGTTCCAAAGTCAAATGCCTTCCAGGTGAGGTCAATGCTGAGCATGCTCTTTCTGCCTCCTTCTTCACAGTGCTCCTAGTAGATCGCTTGAGTATGTTAGTAAGATTCTCTTATAAACTACTAGTATGTCTCTGGAATTTTGAATTACGGTGACTTTACGCTCTTCTTTCTCGCTGCTCTAGGCGGTTTCGTCTGTTAGCAGAGCTCTGGAACTCTTTGTGAAACCTGAAGAGCTGGATGGAGAGAATTGCTATAAATGTAGCGAGTAAGATTTTGACGAATTAGGTCTTAATCCTAGATGTCAGTTTTCTATGTTGCATGACTCTGTTGGACTACCTCTAAACTTTGGATCTACTTACAAGTTTTGTGGAAGTTTATAAAAGACTTGGATTTTTGTTTCCTTGGAGGGGGGAAGTCTTGTTCATAGGCATTCCCTATGGGTTTGCAATTCTCTGGCTTGTATTTTGCCATCAGAATTCAAAAAGAGCTACTTTTGTTCTTTCTATTTATTAGCTCTCGACAGTACTTTTCTTGATGTAAACTGCCCAGTTTCCGTTGTTCTCTGGGCTAGTGGCTAATTTTCACTGCTTACACCGTAGGTCCTACCTTGGAGCGGGCAATGTGTCAAACTGAACTATTTTGTTTCAAAGGATGGCAGATGGGTTCAGTGTCTTTCCAGACAAGCTCAGTACATGAAGACTTCCTACTGTTAAATGTCTCCCTCCTGTAGAATGACCATGTGCTTCTGTTGTATTTTTGATGTTGATAGTCGACCTATGTTGGAGATTATTTGCAATTTCTAGCCCTGGGGACCAAGGCTCTCTCGTTCCGCTTTCAGTATTTGTATTTCCCTTGAAAGCTGAAAGAATGTATCCAGGATTGGAGTTCAAATAGCCACTTTTGTAGACCAAGAAATGGTACCTTGCCATCCAACCTGGTCATACCCTTTTGTGAGAGATTCCTGTTCCCGCTATGCTCTGAGTTGTTGGGAAAATTGACCTTCTTCTCTGTATTAACAAACCTGACACGCAGTGCATGGGTTTATGAAAAGAAAAAAGACCAACCTATTATGCAAGTAAATATCATTCAAATAGCATAGGCATGCGTGAGACATTAAAAGGAGTTTGTTTTGGGGGCGAAAAAAGAAGATGCCTTCAAACACTTATCTCTGCTTGTTTTTAAGGTGTAAAAAGATGGTTCCTGCGTCCAAGAGATTTACCATACACCGTTCTTCCAAGGTTCTCACAATATCACTGAAAAGATTTGCAGATTTCACAGGTGGAAAGATCAACAAGGTATATTTACCACTGTAATGCAACTATATCATTGTGTAATGGGACATCCCCCAAAGCTGAAAGTTGTTAATATTTTCAGACAATAATTGTAGACTAACGACTATGGCTTATTCTTTCTCTTAATATCAATAAAGTTCCCGCTTGACAAGAAGCATATGCTTTCCTCTGAGAAGGCTGATTCATCAGGAAACAGTTCTCTGCAACTTCTAGTCTTAACCGTTGTTTATGGGAAGACTTATTTGTAGTGAATCAAGAAATATATTCGAGAAATATATTCTAGAAATCAATTCTAGTCTGTGTTTTTTGGAAGTGTTTTTCTCTGGCTAGTCCACGAAGTACTCTGGGATAATTTTTCTATCTTCTTGATGTCTCTTTAGGAGGTGAAATATCCGGAGTATTTGGACCTGAGAGCCTACATGTCGCAGTCAATGGGAGAACCACTGCTCTATGCCTTATACGCGGTGCTGGTACATCACGGTGTCAGCTGTCACTCAGGACACTATATATGCTATGTAAAGGTAGAAGTCAACAGCATTTCTAACAGGGTAAAGGTTGTGCTGGCAAACCAATTAAAGCATGACTAGCAGCTACTGTTTCTAGGGAAAAAGATTTCATTATATTTTTATTTGACATGTGTGTATTTTGTTCCTATCCGTGATTTCAATTGGAAAACGTGCAATTCACCTAAAGAAATCGTTGTCTTTATTTGCAGGCTGGTAATGGACTTTGGTATCAGATGAATGATGCTAAAGTAGTGCATACTGACATTAAAAGAGTTCTTGGTCAGCAAGCTTACATACTTTTTTATATCAGGTAATAACAAATCTTAAAATGTGTTCAGAAGAGATTTACTTTCCTGTTATTGATATTTTTCTGTTTTGCAAGTGTTTTTCTTGCTATCCCGGGAGAAGATTATTATTTGTCTAATTCAGTTCTGTCTAACCTGAAATTCTCTGTGTCGTTTATTATCTTTTGTTGCTCGGCCTTAAACTGCAGCACTCATGTAAATTGCTATCTATGTGTTATCTGTAGCTGGCTAATTTAGAGAAGGAGAGAAATGAAGGCCATCTGTGGTGTAAGAATGAATTATTGCTGTGCAAGTGATAGTCTTAGTAGGAAGACTGTTCTCTACTTTTCAGTCTGTAGTCATGGCGAAGCCTTCTGTAGAGAAGGCTTCCATATCGTATGAGCTGTTCCTCTAAAATGATAGGATGGGATTTAATCCAAGAGTAGGCTGAAAGAAAAACTAAACTACGATCACTGCTCTTTTCTGAAGGCGCTATGATTTGACACTTGGAGAACGTGCGTTTTACTTGCCAGCACCATCTTATCCCTGTTCATTCCCTCCTGGTCAGCAGGGGGCTAATAGTAAGCAGGCTGGATTTCTGGGACCACGACTTCTTCCTCATATGATTAAGGTAATTCAGGGAAGCGGGAGGGCAGATAACGGCACCAAACTGCTAGTGGGTTTGGGGTTTGGTGTGGGGTTTTTTGTTTGGTTTTCGGCATCTTAGTTTTGTTTTCCTTCCCACGCTGCAGCTTTCTTCACAGCCCTCATGCTACAGCCAGAGTCATTCAAACAGTGGTTACTGCTAAATTGTGCAGCCATGCGACTCCATTACTTTATACCTCCAAGACAGCTTTCTAAAGCACAGAGAGCTACGCTCTTTGACTATTTAAGCAGAGTGTACTAATCCTCAAATCATTTAAAAGAGGACTTGTTTTTCCTATCCTCGTCACTTTAGCTAAGACAGGGAAAACTAAATGTCTTATTCCTGAGCACCAGAACGATTACTTCAGGCTTTTCAGGGTATGTTTAAAGGGGAAAATAAATATATTTGGGAATAGCAGCAGGTAATGTTAAGTTGCTTGGCTGTTTTTCAAAGATGATGTTAATTTGATACCAATCTGCAGTAAACCAAAAGCAGGAATTGAATACGCTTATTGGACTTGCATTTATCCTTAACGGGCAGTGTGTTTTTCTTTTTAGGTGTTAAGACCATTTGTAGAAACACTCAGTAGGAGAGTTTTGTGTTTCAAAATGTTACATGCAGTGTTTGCGTTAATCCATCTTGCAATTTCTTCTTTTTAAATACAGAATTCAAGCCGTTTAAATGGAAATGGATCCATAAAAGAGGACGCAAAGACCACTGGTGTCACCCTAAAAAGGCCATCTTCAGCACCACCAATGGCCTGTGTTCAAAACCAGGCAATTACCAGGCCTTCAATTACTGATACGTCAAGAAAACAGAAGATCACCATCAGTATTCACAATAAATTGCCTGCTCGTCAGACTGTGTCACAGCCTGACTTTCTTAGCAGTGCTGTGGAGGATGAAGATCTCTACCAGGCTGTTCCTTCATCCACAATTACAAATTTGGTAATGCAAATGAAGCAAATGCAAACAAACAAAAAAGTTTCTGATGAAATTTTTGTGGAGCCAACAGTGAATGAAAATCCTAAACTCAGCTCTGATAACACAGTCCCTTATGGTGCAGAATCTTCAGGAAAATCTGAGGAGGAGTCAAAGGGCTTATTTCAAAGGAATTTGAAATGCAATGCAATGTCCTCTAATGGAATTTTGGTGTGAAAGGTAGTCCGTACATTGCAGCATTCCAATTCTTCCTGTCAGAATGCTGACAAAGGAAGATCCCAGCATGAGCTGCCAAAAACAGATTCACTAAATGGTGCTATTAGGTTAGTTAATGAATCTAAAGAAAACGGACTGAAACTTGATGATTCCACTTGCCGAGTAGAACCTGTTAAACCTTCTGAGATGTTCTTTTCTAAAACAAATGGATTGCTTGAAACATAGATTTGCTCCATCGAGAATTTCTCACCTACGATGTATTCGGGAGTGTTTATTGTGTTCCTAATTCAGGTGAAATACTGAGAAAACACAGCACACACGTGATCGTAAGACTTTGTGGTATGATCCCCTTAGAATTTGCAGACCTGAGCTTACATTAGAACTTGTCAACTTAAGCTCAGCTGAGATAAAAATTCCTAAGTTTCCTAAAGTAGATTTTGGGGGGTGAGTTGGGGTTATCTTTGAAGTGTAGATAATGCATACAACTCACAGCGGTCTTGCTTACCATTTAATGGAGAAATTCTGACAAGACTAGTCCTCAGTACTACTACAAATAGTATTTTTTTGTCTGCTGACTTGTGCGTTTTAATTGCAGATGCCTGGAGCTATGCCTTCAGTCAATCGAGAAGTCATCACGGAGTCCTTCAGAGCCAGCCAGCTGAACAGCTTGTCAGAGGAAATGAGGTAAAATGAGCACAGTCTGATTAAGACAAGACTTTATGGAAGTTCGTTACAGTTTTATCTGTCTACTAATAGTATTTAATGGAAGGATTTAAATTAGTACAATTCCATACTGTGTGTCCAGTGTCACGAACAGAACTAATGATCAGCACTGAGCATATCACTCTGATGCAGGTTGGTGCCTCAAGGAGAACTTGTGTTCCTTTATAGAATGTTTTTCCATTTTTCTCCACTGTCTGGAGAAACACTGGCTGTTCCCTGCTCGCCCCTATGCCTTTTTTCTCAGAGCAGCAGGTGGAAGGAGACAGATGCGTTTGCTTTTTTAGTGCAATGGCTTCAGAAGCAAGAGGGGAAAAAGCACTTTCTCTGGGAGCTGAAGAAGGTGTCCTAATCACAGGAGAGGTTTCTAAATGGCATATCTTTGCGAGGGTTCCTGTAGTCCGGAGGTTTTTGTTTGTTTGTTTGCCTTTGGAAGGTTTTACTCTTAATATTCACGTCCTTCAGCAGAAGTGAGAAATGGGTTTTTATTTTATGCAGTGTTGCGGAACCTCCGAAATCTCCTGGGAACGATGAATACCTCGCCCAGTACCAATGTGATGACCGTGGAGACAAGGAGAAAGCAAGAAGATCAAAAGAACGTGACCTCATTTCAAAAGAAACCGTTTTGTCTGGCAAAGAGTCTTGTGAGCCTGGTGAGAAATTGCGGCAAACTTCCTCTCTCAAGTCTGACACTGAATGTAGCTCTAACAATCTTTCTTCCTTAGCTATTGCAGATAGACGCCAAGATACAAAGGACAAGACTAAAACCACTGAGAAAGAGCATTACCGAAGCAAGAGGGAACATGCTCCTAGTGAAGAGAAGGAGAGTCAAAAAGCAGGTCCTTCCAGCAAGAGGAGGTGTTCTCAGAGCGTGGAATTTGTTGAGCAAAAGAGTCACAAGCAGGAGTACTGGGAGGGAAGCAGGTACAGATCTTTCCCTCGTGAAAGAAACAGCCCTGAGAATGGCAGAAGAGCAGTCAAATATTCAAAGTACAGATCTGGCAGCGGAGGAAGGTCAGAACAAGGTAGCAATAGGTACTACCGATCCAAAGGGGAAAGAAGTTGGAGCAGAGAAAGATACTATCGAGACGAAGCACGGAGATGGGAAAGATGTGGCTATTACAAGGATTACTATTCACCTCATGCGACAGGAGACAGTAGAGAGAGAAAGTTCTCTCACGGCGATTCAGCCTTTGACAGATGGACTGCAACTTACTACAGCAGGTCACATAAGCATTATCATTACAAAAGCGGATGGCCTCACGGTTCCCTCTTGAGAGAGGAAGATGTACGTCGCTTTAGCACACCCCGAGCAGACTTGCATCGTTGCTCGGTACCTCAGCAACATTCCAGAAGACATTCTCGTGAAAGACATGCGCTTCCACCTGTGTCAGCTCATTTGGAGAACTGTCTCCAGAAAAATGAAACAGAAGGAAACAGAAAAAGAAAATATACCCGTGCAGAAGGTAGTGAAAGTGAAATAGAAAGGAAAGACAGAAAGATAGAAAAGGAGCTTTTAGGTGGTGAAAAAAATGCAAAAATATCACAAGTTCTGGAAGAAACAGAAGTCTAAGGATAAAGATGGAGAGAAGGATTCCAAGTAAGCAAGGATTCCAGCATACTCCTCATTTTTTATTCTAATTCTTTTCTGGGTGCTTCTCATGTCTTCCTTTTTTTTTTTTTTTTTTTTTTTTTTTTTTTCTTTTTTTCTGGTAGTTTCTAAGTTCTTTAGATAGCACCAGCTGGCTGGGGATCATGTTGTTAGGTTGATCAGTGAAGACAGGAAAGCTCTTGCTGAATTGTGTCAGAGCACTAGCTTTGGACCACATAGTTCGAATCACATCCGTACACCATTCCAGATTAGGTTAAAAGATTTTTTCTGCTTGCACATATTCCAGAGCTAGCCGTTGTTAATGATCTGTGTACAAACCAGGACCTATGGTCCTTCAATCTGACGGCTTAAGTTTGCTGCATCTAAAGTAAGTTGCGTGTGCACAAAGCACCACAAAATAGCTGACATGCTGCAAATCATCACCTGTGGTAAAATAAATCAAGTTTCATATAGGCAACAAGTGCCACATCTTTTTTTCCCTGTTTAACTTGCATGTTTCTTTCAGACTTCATGATTTGTGTTTCTGTGCGCTCCGCTTTGACAATGCCAATCGCAAGCGTAAGAAAAAGAAGAAAAAGGAGAAGAAAAAGAAGAAAAAGGAGAAACACCAGGAAAGCAAAAGGCTCCTTGGAACACTTGGATCCTCGTTTCCAGAAGATAACGCGGGAGAAGAAGGAAGAATGCCATCCTCCAGATGGCTCTTCATGTCAGTAATGCAGAAGTGAGAGCAGTAAACAACCTTACAAGGAAGGGAAGACTTCCAGTGCAGGCGAAAGCAAGAAATACTGCTCCATCGCATCCAACGACTATACTAAAGGTAAGCGGCCGCAGCGTGTGTGAGGAATTCCTTTTATATTAATCTCGAGATTATTTCAAACAGTCTTGAAGTGCTTGATGACTTAACAGTCTGCAGATTTATTATCAAATCAAAAAAAAACCCCACTTGGTAGACTATTTTTTTCCCAGTTTTGAATGGCCACTAGGAAAGAAGGCCTGAAATAAAGAGGTTAAAGGCAAATGGTTTTCACAGAATCACAGAATTTTCTAGGTTGGAGGAGACCTCAAGGTCATCGAGTCCAACCTCTGACCTAACGCTAACAGTCCCCACTAAACCATTTCCCTAAGCTCTATTTTCATTTGGTTTGATGATGAAGTGGCAAACAAGAGGAAGAGTTGCAAGCTCCCTTCTTAAATTCAGTCCAGCCAAGTAGGAAAAGTAAATGTGGACAGCTGTATCTTGGCAAAGAAGATAGTAGGGAGCAAGGAGGTTTAGCAGTCAAGATGGAAGGTGATGCCATGAGGCTTAGAGGCTAGTAATGTTCTAATGAACATGGCCAAGTCTTGCGCTGGGCAGCCTGCTTGGGTCCAAAGCCTGCAGTCCTCCCCAAGATGTCGGCGAGGGGCTGGTGAGCCGTTGGGACGGAACCCCCGTTGCCCGGGTTCCCCAAGCAACCGCCCCACTCTCCAGCCACCATGGCAGGTCCAGCAGCCGGCTCCCGCTCCTCCCGGGGCTGCGGCCCTGCTGGCGAGCCCAGCGCCCCAGAGCTCAGCCCAGCGGCCTTTTTCCCACAGAGGGTTTCCCCAGACGGCTTCCGCGGCTTGCGCAGACGCAAAACTCCCCCTTCGTCGTCCCAGCCGTGCCGCCAACGGTGGCTGCCTGGCTGCTGCCCTCCCTCCCCGGAGCGACGGCGCTGCCCTTGCAGCCCCCGCAGGTACCCACCCTCCCCTCCGCGCTGCCCCAGGCCACCGTCTGGCACGTGGTGCCGGGGGTCCAGGGGCAGGTGCTGCAGCTCCCCGCCGGGGTGCAGCTGCCACCTGGGGGGCACCTCCCAGCCCAGGGGCACCACCTGCAGCTTGGGCAGCTCCCCGCCGGGGGGCAGCTCCCTGCTGTGGGGCAGCTCCCCGCCGTGGGGCACCAGCTGCAGCTGGTGCAGCTCCCCGCTGTGGGGCAAAACCTGCAGCTGGTGCAGCTCCCCGCTGTGGAGCAAAACCTGCAGCTGGTGCAGCTCCCAACCATGGGGCACCAGCTGCAGCTGGTGCAGCTCCCCGCCGGGGGGCAGCTCCCCCACACCGCTCCTCCCTGTGCCCCCTGTGTCCATCAGTGGGGACAGCCCATGGTGACGGGGACACTGGTACCCCACCATGCGCTGGGGCTGGGGCCCAGGGCCGTGCTCCATGGGGAGCTCCTGCACCCCGCAGGCACCTGCCTGTTGCAGGCCCCCGCCCAGCGCAACCCCCCGCCACCCCTCGTCCCGGGGCCTCCGCTGCGGGGGCAGGCGCTCCCCACGCCCCGCACCCTGAGCAGCAGCCGGGGGCAGCTGCCGGAGCCCTGCTTGCACGCCATGGGGCTCAGCGAGGACCAGGGGCCCCCGCTGCCCGGCCCCACTGCCCCCAAGCCTGCCCAGGCTCCAAGGACCGCCAGCACCCAGACGGCGACGCCTGACGGTGAGTTTGGGGCTGGCACAGCCGGCCGCTGGGCGCCCCACACCCAGGGGCCATGGGAAAGCTGACATCGCCCGTCTTGGGGGATTTTCTTGCTTCGTCCTCAGCGGCGACAGCCCCGCAGGTGCCTGAGGAGCCCCCGCAGCTGCCCGAGCTGGGCCCTGATGCCTTTGCCGAGGCCTTTCCAGAGCTGGCAGGGGACAGCCAGCAGCTGCAGCACATGCAGGACGAGCTCCTGGCCGACCTGGACATCCCCATCCCCGGCATGGAGGAGCTGCTCAGCTGGCTCGATGCCGTGGAGCCCCAGGACGCCTTCCCCGATTTGCCCAGCAGTCCTGCCCTCAGCCGCTTCCTCTCGCAGCTGCCCGACCTCTGCGAGGACATCGAGGAGCCGAGCACGCAGGGACTGGAAGCCACAGGAGCCCTCGGTGAGGTCCCCTCAACCCCTGGGCTGCGCCCCGAGAAGCTTGAGGGTGGGCTGTCGCTGCAGTCCCCCGTCGTGCCAGCAGTGAGCCCCCCGCTCAGCCCTGCAGCCAGTCCCCTGCCCAGTGCGCTTAGGAGCCCCCTACCCAGTCCACCCCTGAGTCCCCCCAGGAGCCTCCCTGACACCCAGCTCCTCAGTGCCCTTAGTAGACCCCTGCCCCAACCCCCCCAGCGTTCCCTCAAGACCCGCCCCAACCCCAAGGTCCCCAGTGCCCTTAGTAGACCCCAGCCCAAATCCCCCCCGAGTTCTCCCAAGAAACGCCCCAACCCCAAGGGCCGCAGTGCCCTTAGTAGACCCCAGCCCAAATCCCCCCCGAGTTCCCCCAAGAAACGCCCCAACCCCAAGGGCTGCAGTGCCCTTCGTAGACCCCAGCCCAAATCCCCCCTGAGTTCCCCCAAGAAACGCCCCAACCCCAAGGGCCGCAGTGACCATAGGAGACCCCTGCCCAAACGCCCCCTGGGTCCCCTCAAGAGTCCCCCGCCTGCCCCTGCGTCCACCGGCACCAAGCGGGGGGCCAAGCGCCCTGCGCCCAGCAGCACCCCCGGGACAGCGCAGAGCTGCCAGCACAGGAGGCCGACGACGGAGAACCCCCCCGGCAAGGAGAGGAAGACGCTGCTGGGCCAGGCTGGCCAAGGCCGCAAGAGACCGTGCCAGGGGAAGACGGCTGGCAGCAGCACGGTGGCTGGCAGCAGCAGGGAAGCAGGCAGCAGCGCGCAGCAGCTGGCGATCAACAGCACCACGGCACCCAGCAAGAGAGCGCGAAGCCCGGGGGCTGCAGGGGGGCAAGGAGCAGCGGCGCCACCTCCCCGCAGAGCGCGGCTGCTGCCGGAGACTCCGAGTGGGGAGCCCCGTGCCGTGCGGCCCCAGGACAGGCTCTGTCCCCAGGCCAGCGGGGCCAGGACGCTGCAGCGCCAGCAGCCGGGGACAAAGACCCCCAGCGAGACTTTGCAGCCGCTGGGGGCCAGGGCCAAGGCGCTGGGGCCAGCGTGCCAGCTGGCCTGTGTGCAGCCGCAGCCCACCTCCAGCAGCCCCAGCAGCATGCCCAGCGCCCCGCCGACAGTGCCAGGCTCCAGCTACCCGTGACCGACCTCGGGCTTCTCCTCGACGGCCCCCGCAGCACCCAGGCAGGCACAGAGACCTCTGCAGGCACGTGCTCCAGCTTCAGCCACGCTCCTCAGCCCTTGCCCCTCTCGCTTGCCCTCTCCCCTCTCTCGTGCTGGAGCTAGGGGATGGGCTTGCCACTCACAGGGATGGCAACAGCGCCAATGGCAAATGCGCGCGCGCCTCACCCAGGAAGGTGGCAATGGCAAGCTGGGGAGATGCTGGCAGCAGCTGGGCTGGGAAAGCTTGGCCATGGCAACTGCTGCTTGGGACACCAAAGGGCTGAGAGACAAGACTTGCTTCTTCTTTCGGGGCATTGCTCTTCTTTCCTGCCTTCTGGATCAAATTCCTCTCCTTAGGTGGTCACTCAGCAAGGCCTCTGCCTGCAGAGCACTTCTTCTTGCACTGGCATGCCAAGGGGATAAGAACTGGGAGGTCTTTGGGATAGCAAATGATCAGTGGGATGGGAAGTGATGATGGGGATAGCAATTCATTGGAATGGGAAAAATGGGTTTTATTTGTATTAAATTTAAATTTTTTAATTTTCATTTAATTTATTGGTTTTCTTATTTATTTAATTAAATCCACTTTATTGACTGTGTTGTACGGTATGGCATTGTTTTATTATTATAAAATTATAAGTATTTAATAGTATTAAATATTTTTATATATTAATATCTTATAAACTGTAAGTATCATTATTTATTATTTTGTTGGTTTTTATTCCTTTTCTACCCTATTAAACTCTCTTTATCACAACGCACTGGTTTGGACTTTATTTTTCCTTCCGAGTCATTCTGGATTCACTCCGGATGGGGGGACACTAGCGAACGCCTGTGTGCTTCAGATCCAAGGTCACCTTTGCCCTCATTCAAGATACATATTTGCATCTGTTGTTGTGAAACAAAATTAACAACAGGAACAATAAAGTTACCTACTTGCTAGCAGCAGCTCTACATTTGCTGGGGTCTGCTCTGTGCATTTTGAAGACCATTCCATGCTCTTCAGCCCCTTCAGGAGGAAATGTATGGTTCTAGGAAAATGCGTCTTGACCTGATGCAAAGCTGTGACGCAGCCTGCAGCTGCTGCAAGCCCTGGCATTCTACCTGCAGCCCCTCCAACAACTCTGATGTTCCCTGCATCGACTTCAACCACTGCGGCAGGACCTGAGGCCCCTCAAAGCCTTGTCACACACCCTGCAGCCCCTCGAGCCCCTGGCATGGTCCCTGCAGCCCCTCCAGCCCCTGGCATGTTCCCTGCAGCCCCTCCAAGCCTGGCACAGGCCCTACAGCTGGCTCCGGGGACGACCCCGCTGCTGTCTCAGGCACCAATACACACAAGGGGAAGGAATGCATGCAGAAGTCATCTCGTTTTGGAAGGGCAGAAAGTCCTCCCAAGAAGAGGAAGGAGCAAGAGGAAGGCGAGGCAGCCTACCCCAAGGTAGGGCCATCCCAGGGCACAGGAGGCTGTTGGAAAGGAGAGCAGAGAGAAAAGCAGCAGGAAGCAGGTGATCCCCATCCCTGGGTGAGCTGCGAGCCATGGGACAAGATTGCAGCTGTCCTCCAGGCGAGCACATTGTCAGCTGGCTGCTGCGCTGCTGGGACAGCAGCTGCGGGAGCCTGGCAGCAGAGGGCAGGGAAGCCAAGCAGCTGGGATCCTTCTCTGGGGAAGGGGGCACTGAGAAAGAGCTTGCAAACGGGGCACAAGCCCTCAGCCTCTGGAGGCATCGCCTGTCAGGCGTGAAGGAAAGGGATCCCTTCTGGGAAGATGCTGTGGGCTTGCTGAGGCTCGAAGAACAGACGGTGCTGGCTGCTACCAGCGTGCTGCAGCAGCGGCAAGACAGAGCCGTGGTGGTTTTCCTCAGCTGGGCAGCTGAGCTCCAGCACAAGCGCTCTCTCCCTGCCCCTCCTCCAACGCCAAGGGGAGAAAAGAGGCTGGCAAGGGCTCAAGGGCTGCCAGAAGGACAGGGAGATCACTCCACAAGGAGCGTCACGGGCAAAGCAGGCTCAGCACAGCCTGTTCCAGTCCAGCCCGGGGCCTGCTCCTGCGGGGGCTCTCCACAGGCCGCGGCCTCCTCCAGGCCACAGCCACCTGCTCCACTGGGGGCTCCTCCACCCGCAGGGGGGCTGCAGCGTGGAGATCTGCTCCACGGGGGACCCATGGGCTGCAGGGGGACAG